>NC_091951.1:339696341-339793890 GCF_031021105.1 Erythrolamprus reginae | reverse complement strand
ATTGGACTAAACCAGTGGTTCTGAACCTTTTTGATGCTGCTACCCCTTAATACAGTTCCTCATGTTGGGGTCACCCCCAACCATAAGTCTAGTGCCAATTCTCCCAACAGAGCTTTAAGCTGATTGGTCAGAAAGGTCAGAGGCACGCCCTGTAAATGCCTGATTGGTCAGTTTGTAAAAATATGTTTCAAGGCGCCAGAATAGAAGCTTTAGTTCTTAACACTATGGGAAATTTGCCTTTTCCCAGGGACTTAGGCGACCCCTGTGAAACAGTCATTTGACCCCCCCCCCCCCAAAGGGCCCTGACCCCCAGGTTGAGAACCACTCGACTAAACAATGGTAGTTGTTTTAGTTTCGGTTTAATAATTGCATGTATAAAGCTGCTGTGGGTGACATACAAATCTAATAAATAAATAAGTAAGTAAGTAAGTAACTAATTGAGATATTCCCTTCCCCCTAGGCTTATAAAATTTATGCATGGTATGTCTGTATTTATGATTGGTTCCTTAAATTGGGGTTTTTAAAATTACTTTTAATATTAGATTTGTTTATATTGTCTTTTTACTGTTGTTAGCCGCCCCGAGTCTGCGGAGAGGGGCGGCATACAAATCTAATAAATGAATGAATGAATGAATGAATGAATGAATGAATGAATGAATGAATGAAGTACGTAAGTAAGTAAGTAAGTAAGTAAGTAAGTAAGTAAGTAAGTAAGTAAGTAAGTAAGTAAGTAAGTTTATGACAGGGGGTGTCGAACTTGATTTCATTGAGGGCCACATCAGGATTGTGTTTGGGTCAGGAGGATTTGATGAATCTAATTAACTGTTTGAAATACCGTAATATAATTTTATAACATGATAGTGGAAAAGGAAATTTTGGAGGCAAATAAATTAACTCTGAATTTTCAAATACATGAATGTCCGTTCTTGACGTGGTTTGTGCATTTACTGATGAAAGTTATTATATCCATTGTTTTATTTTTAAACACTACTGCAGTCTCTCAGTGATGAGGACTCCTTTAAAAAGTGCTCTTCTGAAGCGGAAGTTAAGAAGAAAATTGAAGAATTGCTCACTAACCTTCTAGACAGGTGATTTTAATTTAAATAGTTCCACAATATTTGCGGTCTGAGCAAGGTTTGGAAAATTGGGTGCTATATTGTTTATATAAATAGGGTGGAACAGTGGCATAAGGAGATCACAAGTAAATACTCAGTCCCTTCTTTAGTTATTATTTTTAGTTATAAAAAATTAGTTATAAAAATTTATAAAAATATAAAGAAATTAATTATATAGTTACTTATAAATGTTTCCAAGATGGCGCCAATTGTGAAATCTTCACACTGTCAGTGAAATGCCTCAATGAAATGCTCTTTCGCTACAGAACACTACACAACTAGACATGTTTTTCCCAAACGTCATCACTCCGTTAAAAAAAAAAAAAACCCGCTCAACACTGTCAAACTATTTACTAAGTCTGCACTACTATTGCTGCTAGATTTTTCTCACCATTACTATCACCCATTTCCTCCCACTTATGACACTATGACTGTAACTTGTTGCTTGTACTTTTATTAAAATTGTTTCCTGATTGCTTATTTGACCCCTATGACAATCATTAAGTGTTGTACCTCATGATTCTTGAAAAATGTATAAGTCATAAATTGGAGGAAATGGGTGATAGGAATGATGAGGAAAAACTAGTAGAAATAGTATTGCAGACTTAGTAAATAGTTTGACAGTGTTGAGAGAATTATTTGTTTAGCAGAGTGATGGCGAATTCACAGTAACTAACTGGTCAGAATAAGCCACCTTTTTAGATGGGGAGGGAATACTTCTCTGCTTCTTGAGCCAGGCCAGACTGAAATGTAGAAAGAGTGGACATGTCGGTTGTTGATGGCTCCATATTTTCAACAGGTTGTACAAAGATGGCCGAAAGCCCCATACTATCAGATTAACCATCCGCCAGTATTCTGCTACCAATAAATGGTTTAATCGAGAGAGCCGTCAATGTCCAGTTCCATCACACTTGATCAAGAGGATCGTTTCAGGTAATTGTGTCTCATGGGCCTTAATTTTCTCCTTTGACCTGATGTCCAAGAGAGTTCATGAATATATTGCTTTTCCCCTCACTCTCTTTCTCATTCACATAACATGCAACATTAGACTAAATGTTGTGGTTGGCTCTGGGCCAGCTCCCAGGACTGTGGGGGTTGGTTTGGGAGAATCCTCACGTTATCAGAGACCGGTTTTACTGCCAACAGCTTCAGATAGTGAAGATTCTGTGTCACAGGAAGATTCTGGGAGTGAAGCAGGATCGGATAATCATCATTAGATTCAGAGGAAGAGGGATTCATAGATGTTCGCAGGTGCAGGTTTATGACAAGGAGGGAACAATTGCGCAAGTATTATAGAAAATAAGGGAGAACACCTGTGGCTGGGGCAATTAGGCTAATTGGGCTGCTGAAATTGCCAGCGTCATTGAGAGCGTGTGTGGGAAATTATCTATTTGATGAGAGACGAGTGCTGTTTGCTTTTGAACTTCTCCAGGATTTACAAGGACTTTTGGAATAATTCACAGTTAAGTTGAGCTTGAGGACTCTAGAAGGGTGGTAGTGGCTGTGACGTCTTCACAGCTGCCTTTATCTGCTCTGCTTTTGTTTTTGCTTTTCACAGCATTTCAGGCTTGTGGTTTGTGGGAGAGCACTTCGGCTGAGTAAAGAGCATGTGTACAATATTTTTCTGTGGATAAACAGACTCTGTTTACTTTACAACAGTGTGTGTGTTTGAATTTACATTTCGGACATAATTGGGGCTTGTAACGTGAAGCCCGGCATAACACTAAGTATATCAACTTTTCTAATTGGCCCCCTCTGGGAGTTGTAATTCCATCATATCTAGTGGGTTGCAAATTGCCCATTGAACAAGTTTGCCCAGCCAAACGAACATTTATTTATTTATTTATTTATTTATTAGATTTGTATGCCGCCCCTCTCCGTAAACTCGGGGCGGCTAACAACAATATGAACAAAGACAATATGAACAAATCTAATATTAAAAGCAATGTAAAAAACCCCAATTTAAGAAATCAATCATACATACGGACATACCCATGCATAAATTTTATAAGCCTAGGGGGAAGGGAATATCTCAATTCCCCCATGCCTGACGACAGAGGTGGGTTTTAAGGAGCTTACGAAAGGCAAGGAGGGTGAGGGCAACTCTGATATCTGGGGAGAGTTGGTTCCAGAGGGTCGGAGCCGCCACAGAGAAGGCTCTTCCCCTGGGTCCCACCAAACGACATTGTTTAGTCGACGGGACCAGGAGAAGGCCAACTCTATGGGACCTAACTGGTCACTGGGATTCAAATTGCCTATTTGAAGCAGATTTCCATGTTACTCCTTTATGCCTCACCCCAGATCTTCAACCGATGCTCCAAGACAGAGTGAGATACTACTTTGGGGAGTCCATTCCCTTTTTTTATGTAGCCTTGTCCCAAATCCTTATCATTGCCCTTGCCTCTGTCTATCAACTTTTTTCTTCTCAAGCTCACTGTCTCTTCGTCCATAGACATCCTTTAACGTCGCCATCTTTTCAGTCCCAGCCAACCTGAACGCAATCCTTCATGGAAACTAGATCAGCCTGCTTGTTTGCTAGGGAATGTCGATTCTTAAGCTCCTTAAGCTTGGAGAACGAGAATTCAATTTGTCACATGCCAGCCAATTCCCAGTTATTTGGAACTTGGAAATAATCATTACTCATAGGCATTCATTGTTAGTCGCCATCTTCCCAAGGTGATTCTTACAGGTTGGAGTTCTTTGCTGATTTCACAGCATTGATGTTCCAGCTATCTCTTGCCTTTTTATGTCACCATTGAGGAGTTCATGGTGGTCTCTGAGTTTACAGACATCACATTATCCAAACTAGGTAATATTATCAGTTCACTAGCAAGAAAACCACCATATTCACAGGGCACTCATTTCAACCCTGAGCTACAAATATTCTTCTTTGTGGGTAATTTCATCAATGCCTAAAAATCCTACAAAATAGACAATACAAAATAGGTATTGGTACATAGTGGAACGGTACATGGTGAGATTATGGATAAGAGGATGAATTTGGCCAATGAAACTGATCTGCAGGAACTGATGGGACAATGGGACAATGTAAGAGGACATTTCAGACCAAGCTATAAAGAATAAATTAGAATCACTTTATAATATGTAAATAGATATATTGCTCTTGAGTTAAAATGATATATAGAAAATACGCCCCCATTTTGGTGGAGGGGTATGAATGTTGTTTGGTGATAGGCACTTTGAGCACTGAGCTCATTGTTATGTGTTGTGTGAATGTTTTACTGATATATTGTTTTTATTGTTTATTTATTGTTTAGATTTGTATGCCGCCCCTCTCCGAAGACTCGGGGCAGCTCACAACAACATAAACAGTGTACAAATCCAATTTTTAAAAATTACAATTTAAAACCTTTATAATAAAATAATCACACAATCCAATCAAACCATACACCAACCTTGAGAATTGGAAGGGAGGGTGTTAATTTCTCCATGACTGGTGGCAAAGATGGGTTTTTAATAACTTACGAAAGGCGAGGAGGGTGGGGGCAGTCCTAATGTCTGGGGGGAGTTGGTTCCAGAGGGCTGGGGCCACCACAGAGAAGGCTCTTCCCCTGGATACCACCAGACGACATTGTTTAGTCAACGGGACCTGGAGAAGGCCAACTCTGTGGGACCTAATCAGCCACTGGGATTCGTGTGGCCGAAGGTGGTCTCGGAGGTATTCTTGTCTGATACCATGTAGGGCTTTATAGGTCATAACCAACACTTTGAATTGTGACCGGAAATTGATCGGCAGCCAGTGCAGGCCGCGGAGTGTTGATGAGACATGGGCATACCTGGGGAGGCTCATGATTGCTCTCGTGGCCACATTCTGTACGATCTGAAGTTTCCGAACACTCTTCAAAGGTAGCCCCATGTAGAGAGCGTTGCAGTAGTCGAACCTCGGGGTGATGAGATCATCAGTGACTGTGAGCAATACTCACAGTCCAAATATTCCTGGTCCAAATATTTCTGGTCCAAATAGGGCCACAACTGGTGCACCAGGCGAACCTGGGCAAACGCCTTCCTCGCCACAGCTGAAAGATGGTGCTCTAATGTTAGCTGTGGATCGAGGAGGATGCCCAAGTTGCGGACCCTCTCTGAGGGGGTCAATAATTCCCTCCTCCCGGGGTAATGGACGGACAGATGGAATGAGGGAACATTCTCTCGCAGCCGCATTCTGCATGATCTGAAGTTTCCGAACACTCTTCAAAGGTAGCCCCATGTAGAGATGTTATTACAAAAATCAATATAAAATCAATATAAAAAGGCCCATGTTATTATAAAAATCAATTAAAAAATTAAATTTTTAAAAAAATCAATGCCTAAAAATCCCACCGATTTCTGCATTTCTCCGTTCCTTTGTTATCCAGAGTTGGGTTGTTTGTTTTCTTCTTGCCGAAAAGTCTGCTCATGTGATTTTTTTCCCCCTCCATAATTTATTTCCAGGAGACACCAGTGTAAAGGCTGACCTCGTTCCCATTCTTATGAAACTGTTTCGGAAGATGATCAAGGTTGAGCTTCCATTTCACCTGACCTTACTGAACATCTGCTTTTCCAACCTTAAGGACCCACCAGCTTCTTCCAAGGAGTCTATTCAGTTTTATTTGAGTCAGTCGTCACCTTCTTTAAGCTCCAGCAGAGTTTTTCACGTAAGTGCGACACTTCTTAATATACACAGAGCCCTTGACTTGCAACCATTTGTTTAGTAGGGTTCAAAGTTACAACAACATTGAAA
Organism: Erythrolamprus reginae; assembly: GCF_031021105.1. NCBI lineage: Eukaryota > Metazoa > Chordata > Lepidosauria > Squamata > Dipsadidae > Erythrolamprus > Erythrolamprus reginae. The sequence continues at coordinate 339,788,037 of NC_091951.1, read as the reverse complement.
ATACAGTGAAAATACAGTCTTATCTTTTCGAGATACAAACCCGGGGTTTAAGGTTTTTTTGCCTCTTCTTCCAAACTACAGTGGTACCTCGAGATACGAGTTTAATTCGTTCCGGACCTGGGCTCTTAAGTCGAGCAGCTCTTATCTCGAACGACTTTTCCCCATAGGAATTAATGTAAATAATTTTAATTGGTTCCAGCCCTCAAAAAACTCACAAAGTTAGTCTAAATTATGCAGAAAGACATGTTTTTAATGAAGAAATGTACATGTACATATAAATGAATAATGAAGTTTCTTTCACTTAACTTGTAAACTTTCTTAAACTTTTAAATTTACATATGTTCAACTTCTCTGCCACCCAATCCTGTAGGACAGAGGTCCCCAACCCTTTTTGCACCAGGGACCGGCTTTAAGCGATCAAGAGAGGAATGGGTGAATGAATGGACGGAGGGTGGGAAGGAAGGAAGGAAAGAGGGAAGGGACAGGAACAGAGGAAGGAAGCAAGGAAACTTATGAAAGGGGAGAGTAAGAGAGGAATGAGTGAAGGGAGGGAGGGAGGGAAGAAGGTGGGAAGGAGAAAGAAAAGAAGAAATAGAGGAAGGGAAGGTAAAAGAGAGAAAGAAAAAGAGCAAGAAAGAAAGAAAGAAAGAAAGGGGGAAGGGACAGGAACAGAGGAAGGAAGCAAGGAAACTTATGAAAGGGGAGAGTAAGAGAGGAATGAGTGAAGGGAGGGAGGGAGGGAAGAAGGTGGGAAGGAGAAAGAAAAGAAGAAATAGAAGGGAAGGTAAAAGAGAGAAAGAAAAAGAGCAAGAAAGAAAGCTGCAAGCACCCCCCCGAGCCCCCCAGGCCGGCTGCAACCTTTTAAAACATGCGCGCCGCTTCGCAGCTGTCTCCTGAAGCCGAACGCGGAAGTTAGCGTTTGGCTTCAGGAGACAGCTCCTTGGCGCTTGTATCTCGAATTTGGGCTTGCAAGTAGAACAAAAATATCTCTCCCCTCCCAGCTCTTATCTCGAGTTGCTCTTAAGTAGAGCAGCTCTTATGTCGGGGTTCCACTGTATTTCACCTTACAAACCTAAGCCGCCGTCACTGGGATGCCCCGCCTCCGGACTTCTGTTGCCAGTGAAACGCCCATTTTGCGCTGCTGGGATTCTCCTGAGGCTCCCCTCCATGGGAAACACCACCTCCGGACTTCCGTGTTTTTGCGATGCCGCAGGGGAATCCCAGCAGTGCAAAAACGGGCGCTTCGCTGGCAACGGAAGTCCGGAGGTGGGGTTTCCCAGCGAGGGGAGCCTCAGCAAAATCGCAGCATCACAAAAACACGGAGGTCCGGAGGTGGGGTTTCCCAGCGAAGGGAGCATCAGTGAAATTGCAGCATCGCAAAAACACCAAAGTCCTCGAAACCCCACCTCCGGACCTCTGTGTTTTTGCGATGCTGCAATTTCGCTGAGGCTCCCCTCGCTGGAAACCCCACCTCTGGACTTCCGTTGCCAGCGAAGCGCCCATTTTTGCACTGCTGGGATTCCCCTGCAGCATCACAAAAACACGGAAGTCCAGAGGTGGAGTTTCCCTTGGAGGGGAGCTTCAGGGGAATCCCAGCAGCACAAAAACGGGCACTTCGGCTGGCAAAAGGGGTGAGTTTTGGGCTTGCACGCATTAATCACTTTTCCATTGATTCCTATGGAAAACGTTGTTTCATCATACAAACGTTTCACCTTACAAAACTTGTCCCAGAACCAATTAAGTTTGTAAGACGAGGTATCACTGTAGTGACTTATGACAGATACTCAAACTTATGACTCTTGCAGCATCCTCACGGTCACATGATCAAATATCGGACACTCTGCAACCAGTGTTATTTATAGCAGTTGCAATGTCCCAGAGTAATCTTGAAATCTTCGGCTTAGACAACTTAGAGCTACATCGCCTTTGAACCGATCTAAATGTAGTTCATAAAATCATCTTCCACAATGTCCTACCTGTCAATGTCTGATCACATCAGGGCCACGTAGTTGTGTCTCTATTGTGCCTTCTCTTGTATGTAGTTTAAAAGAGTTCTCATTTGCTATGTAGATAACAGAAGACAGAAACTCAGAAAACACGAGGATGGAACATCAAGGGGAAGACAGTGATGTTTTATCAGGAGAGAGAAACACAAGACGTGTCCAATCTCAGCTCCACAATCCTTGTCTGCCAACAGCAAGTGATCTTCAACACCCAAGTCCACTCCTTCCTGCTGGGATAGATTATGATGTGTTCAATCAGCTTCCAAGTGACATTAAGGAGGAAATAATCTCTAGCCAAAAGGTTAGGGATTCCACAGAGACCTTGTGGAGCCATGGAGGATCTGAACTAGGGAAAAAACCATCATGCCATCCAAAAGCCAAAATAAGCTCCATTTCCTTATGTTCTGGAGACCTTGGTCAAAATACTCGGACTCTGGCCTTTTCTGGCATTGCGCCCACAAATGAAGAACTGGAAAGGCAAAACCCCCGTGGAGAAGGTTCTTCCCAAAACCATTCAAGCCAAGGATCAAAAGTGACCCTTCCTCTTTCTGTAGACCCCAAAACATTTTCTCAGCTGCCTGCAAAGATGCAGGAAGAACTGCTGACCGAATGGAAGAGCCAAAAGTGTGAACCCAAAATGCACATCAGCAAAGTTGTGGGAAGCAAGAAAGGACAGTCGTCATCTCCGGGGTCCAATAGTTTACTACGATATTTCAAACCAAAATGACTATAATTTGGTGGAGAGTCTATGCTTGCAAATGAATTATGTATCTGGAGATAGAGCCTTCCAAAAGTGGTTAAGGTTACTGTTTAAGAAAATGGGGGGAATTTCTTTGTAATGCATCTGTATAACTTCCCCTCCAGATATTATATTTTCAAAGAATAGTTATCTAGGACAGTGTTTCCCAACCTTGGCAACTTGAAGATATCTGGACTTCAATTCCCAGAATTCCCCAGCCAGCGAATGCTGGCTGGGGAATTTCTTGGAGTTGAAGTCCAGATATCTTCAAGTTGCCAAGGTTGGGAAACACTGATCTAGGATATCTTAAATTCAATTTGGCTGGGAAATTGGACAACGGTCACTCCAAATATATTGTATAAATGTATTGTGTAAATAAATATATTGTACTATGTATAATATAATTATTTTGTGTATATATATATGATGGTCTTGGTATATTCGGGTTTCTTCCCGTGTAGGATTTGGAAATTTCTGGCGACGTTTCGACGAGGTCCCACTTGTCATCTTCAGGCTGGTGTTTCTGTCCTTGTTCTAAGGCGAACACTGCGAGACCTAAGCTGCCTTCCTTCTATAAATACTGGTGGCTGGGTGTGGTTTGATGGCTCAGCAATTGCCTGCTGTGTAGAAACTTCCTGGTGAGTCAGTGGGGTAACATCTGGGGTCGTTGATGTAGCTGAAGTATGCTGATTAGTTAATGGTTGTTGATTAGGCGTAATATCCTGCAAGCTCCAACTGTATCAGAGTGGGAAAACAAAGTGTATATATGCATGTATTTGCAAATGAAACAGATTTCTTGTACAATTTTGACACATAGGTTCCTGAGCATGAAAATGGTTTACCATCCAAAATAAATGTCCCTTAAAATTTGAAGAATATGTAGAGTGCAAGGGAAAGGATTTTTAAATACAAAGCAGTCGCAGTAAAAAAAATTCCATTTTCTTAGTCATAGAAGGTAGAGCACCATCCTGGTCTACTTTGATTTGTGCAAAACTTCTAATTGCTAGCATTCTTAGCAACAGCCCATATTGGATTGAGAATTCTGTGAGTTGGAAGTCCAGACATCTTAAAGTTGAGAATCACTGCTACAGGGTTACATATTGTTGCCAATGGAAGAACAATAGCAATAGCAGGTAGACTTATACACCACTTCACAGCCCTCTAGAGCAGTGTTTCCCAACTTTGGCAACTTGAAGATATTTGGACTTCAACTCCCAGCATTTGCTGGCTGGGGAATTCTTGGAGTTGAAGTCCAAATATCTTCAAGTTGCCAAGGTTGGGAAACACTGCTCTAGAGCCCTCTCTAAGCAGTTTAGAGTCAGCAGATTGCCCCCAACAATCTGGATCCTCATTTTATCCACTCTGAAGGAGGAAAGACTGAGTCAGCCTTGAGCCTAGTGAGATCTGAACTGCCAAACTGCAGGCAGCCGGCAGTCAGAAGTGAGGTCATAGACCTGAGAATATATGTAATCCTCCAGATTAGAGAACCCTTTTTTGGGTCAGTTGCAAGTACAGTAGTACCTCTACTTAAGAACGCCTCTACTTAAGAACTTTTCTAGCAGTGACCATCACTGCTGAAAACCAGCTGAATTACTCCCTGCCATTTTGAGATTGGAAAATACCACAAACTGACAATCCTAAAGGTGTTTTTTTTTCAGGAGGCAACTGGACTTCCTTTGTTTGTTTTTTGAAGACATTTCGCTTATCATCTCCTGAAAAAGCACCCTTGGGACAACCATGACCCAATGTCTGAGAATACAATAATAATGATGATGATGATGATGATGATGATGATGATAATAATAATAATAATAATAATAATAATAATAATAATAATAATAATAATAGATTTGTATGCCGCCCCTCTCCGAGGACTCGGGGCAGCTGACAACAACATAAACAGTGTACAAATCCAATTTTAAAATACAATTTAAAACCCTTGTAATAAAATAAAATAATCACACAACCAAACCATACACCACCCTTGACAATTGGGGTGTGTGTTAGTTACCCCATGCCTGGCGGCAAAGATGAGTTTTTAATAACTTACGAAAGGCGAGGAGGGTGGGGGTAGTCCTAATCTCTGGGGGGAGTTGGTTCCAGAGAGCCGGGGCCACCACAAAGAAGGCTCTCCCCCTGGGTCCCGCCAGATGACATTGTTTAGTTGACGGGACCCGGAGAAGGCCAACTCTGTGGTACCTAATTGGCCGCTGGGATTTGTGCAGCAGAAGGTGGTCTCGGAGGTAAGCTTTTAGCTATACAATTTGGGATGAACACACTTGGAATGGTGTGGAGGTAGGAATTGGTTTCCAGAGGAAAAAAATTGCAGACTGCAGGAAAGAGGAACACTACTTAGGTGACTCTGAGGACAAAGATATACCTCCAAGTGCTTCAAGAATCCTCTGAAACAGTGGCTCTCAACCTTTCTAATGTCACAATCCTTTAATATAGTTCCTCGTGTTGGTGTGATCACCAACCATAAGTCTCACGCCAATTCTCCCAACAGAGCTTTAAGCTGATTGGCAGGAAGGTCAGAGGGACACCCCCACTGCCCACGCCTGATTGGTCAGATTGGAAAAATATGTTCCAAGGTGCCAGTATAGAAGATTTAGTTCCTGGTGAGACCACATTTGGAATACTGTGTTCAGTTCTGGAGACCTCACCTACAAAAAGATATTGACAAAATTGAACTGGTCCAAAAAAGGGCTACAAGAATGGTGGAAGGTCTTAAGCATAAAACGTATCAGGAAAGACTTAACGAACTCAATCTGTATAGTCTGGAGGACAGAAGGAAAAGGGGGGGACATGATCGAAACATTTAAATATGTTAAAGGGTTAAATACAGTCCAGGAGGTAAGTGTTTTTAATAGGAAAGTGAACACAAGAGCAAGGGGACACAATCTGAAGTTGGGGGAAATATCAAAAGCAACGTGAGAAAATATTATTTCACTGAAAGAGTAGTAGATCCTTGGAACAAACTTCCAGCAGACGTGGTGGGTAAATCCACAGTAACTGAATTTAAACATGCCTGGGATAAACATATATCCATTGTAAGATAAAATACAGGAAATAGTATAAGGGCAGACTAGATGGACCATGAGGTCTTTTTCTGCCGTCAGTCTTCTATGTTTCTGTTTCTATGTTCCTAACACCAGGGGAAATTTGTCTTTTCTCAGGGTCTTAGGCGACCCTTGTGAAACAGTCATTTGATTCCCAAAGGGGTCTTGACCCCCAGGTTGAGAACCACTGCTCTAAAAGGAAGTAAATTACTAGCTGTCGCCAAGAAATATAAATACTTCCATTCCCCATTATCCAGTTAGAGCTGACAAAGCTGCTTGGGTCAGAAGCGAAACGTCTTTTTTTTAAAAATGTCCAATTCCAAAACTCCTGGAAAAGCACCTTTGAGACAACCATGACCTGGATCAAGGGTCTCCAACCTTGACAACTTTAAGACTTGTGGACTTCAACTGGTGGAGTTCAACTCTGGGAGTTGAAGTCCGCAACTCTTAAATTTGCAAAGGTTGGAAACCCCTGACCTGGATGATTGAGAATCTCTACGGATTTTTACAAACGGACAATATCTTTTCCTCCATACTGGCAATATCCTTTTCTCCAAATACGGAGGAAAGGGGCTGGGAAATCCTATTTTGCATCCCTGCCCCACCCAGCAATGTGGAGTGAAGTTCTCGACCCCGAAAAACCTTGCCTATCTTCTTGACATTAGACCAAACGTAGGCCTGCTGTGTATTGAAGACAAATTTCCTTGCCCCCTCTGGCAGGGTTTTTATGTGTTCGTTTGTGTCAACGTCTTTAATCCAATCTTGCAATCGGTCACCGCATTTATCAGGCTCATGGGCATAACGGAATTGATCACCGAAGGCAATAGAAAGCCTCCCAAATCCACCTGGACGATCATCATAAGTTTGCTGTGTTCTGGGTTCCTGAAAGACAAGAACGGGGTTTTATATCAAGGAGAGTTCCACCTTCTCTGAATCCAGTGTGGATCGATGGGTTTGAACCTCTGCTGGGTGCAGGGATCCCTGCTTCTCGTTCCCCAAAAGGCGATTGATAGAGTCTGCTGGTTCCCGCCCTCCAAACCCTTCTACCTGACCCATCTAATCAGCGCTTAATTTCAGCTTGCAACACTCAAACTTTGGGTTTGCACATCTCTGCTTTTAAAGATGAGTATAGAAAGAACTTTATGCAAACATTCAGGTAATAATGTGAGTGGTGCGATGGCCTAGAAGCGGAGCTCTTGTCTCGCAATCAGGAGGTTGTGAGTTTGATCCTATGTTGCGTTGTGGCCCATCCATGTCCAGCTCAGCTGATCATGGATTCTGAGAATCAAGAGATGGGTGCGTTTTGGAATCCTAGGCCAGTGTATTTGGCACCAAAGTCTGATAGCAGGGAGGTTGGAGAGGATGTGGAGTCAGAGGCTGAAAGTCAACCAGGGCCTGTTGCACCTCCAGAGGTGCCCATGAGTGACTCAGGAGAAGTGGAAGAGCCTCTTCTCGATGCATGGGTGCGCAGGAGTATCAGCAGGCAGGAATGGCTAAGGAGGAAGAGATCCATGTGTGAATAGCTCTATAGAACACTTGGCCATGCCTTTTGCCTATACAGAGGCAAATCTTGCAATGAGTGAGTTGTGGAAGTTAACTGTATAATCTGAGAGACGGATGATCCAAGTTTGATGTGGAACTAATCAGTTTACAAGAAGAAACTTCTTATTTATTTATTTATTTATTTATTTATTATTTGGATTTGTATGCCGCCCCTCTCCGAAGACTCGGGGTGGCTCACAACAAGTAAAAAACAATCCAATACATAATCCAATTAATTAAAATATTAAAAGTTTTTAAAAAACCCTATACTAACATACACACACACAAGCATACCATGTATAAATTCAGCGGGCCCAGGGGGAGATGTTTAGTTTCCCCATGCCTGACGGCAAAGGTGGGTTTTGAGAAGTTTACGGAAGGCAGGAAGAGTAGGGGCAGTTCTGATCTCCGGGGGGAGTTGGTTCCAGAGAGTCGGTGCCGCCACAGAGAAGGCTCTCCCCCTGGGGCCCGCCAACCGACATCCTGGCTGTCTGCCAATTCAAGTGAGTCAGTGCCAAAATGCTAGCTGTGATATTAAAGAAGAATTAATTAAGAACTTTATTTCTGTTCTCGGACGATAATTAGTTGACAGGGAAAACACGTTCCTTGCTCTTCACTGCGTTTTGCAAACCTTTTTGCTTTATCAAATATTAGAATTATCCGTTTTAAGACTTGAAAACTTCGGATGTGTGGACTTATTTCTTAAAGGGCTCACCATGAGTCAGAACAGGTAGAGGCAGATCTCTCTCTCTCTCTCTCTGTCTCTCCCTCCCCACAATGAGAATTTTATCTGCTGAAATAATCTCTATATTGGCAACAGGAAGGGCATCTGGACAGTAAACTTCCTGCTCCATTCACTTGCCCAAGACTCCAACCCACAAGGGATTACGGGGTCTTTAAAAAAAAAGATGACAATTCAGGTAATAATATCAAGCTATCATCTGACCCTCCTGGAAAATTAGTAGAGTCGGGCTCATTTGGAGAGCTCCCAGGAATAAAATTTCTGAAGTTGAACAGCTCAAAATCCTTACTCCGGTAGTGGACGACAGGCATAGCCAGAAGAGAAAGTGGTGCCCCGAATATAAGCTGGAGATGGAGGGAAATCAGGATGAACCACGCTGATGGCTATGAGAAAGGACAAAGCATACGTTGAAATCTGTTTAAACAGTCAAGCTGTCTCTATCAGAAAACCATCCAAATATGAAATCAGATTTTTTTTAAACCACAGACCATGGTGATCATTTGAGTAGAAGTAAACTGTTTATGTATCCAAACATGGAGGGTTGGATGGTTTTTTGGGTAGTTTGACACCATCAAAAAGTGTAGGACCTTTAATTCTAAGCAAGCAAAACGAGTACTGTTAGCCAGCACAACACACCAGGCTGGGGCAACTCAGTGTAGAAAAGTAGCCATGACCAAATTGCCGTAGGGCAAGTCACCATAGCCAACTCATCACAGTACAACTCACCTAAAACAATTCAACTCAATTTAATTATTCAAAATAAATAATTTTTGTCATTCGCTTTTAATTTTGTCCTTCCTTAGGCATCCTTCCTTTAATGATTTTATTCAACTATTTCTTCAATATTAATGTAACTCTTGTCCTGGGACAAGTTGCCAGCAGCAAATTGGTCGCAACAAGTTATTGTAAACCCCACCTGACAGTCCCTCTAATACAGTGTTTCTCAACCTTGGCAACTTGAAGATATTTGGACTTCAACTCCCAGAATTCCCCAGCCAGCATTTGCTGGCTGGGGAATTCTGGGAGTTGAAGTCCAAATATCTTCAAGTTGCCAAGGTTGGGAAACACTGCAAACTGACATAAAAGATAGGACGATGACAGGGTCTAGATTAAGGGTTTCCAACCTTGGCAAATTTAAGACTTGGCTGCAGAAGTCCACAATTTGGGGGGGGGGGGGTATTTCCCCCCCATTTTTACATTTATATATATACCACAATATCCTTGCATACTTTCAACAGAATGTTAAGAATACTTGTTGGCATCGGTGTCAAGATAAGGGGGTGTTTATGCATATGTTTTGGGAATGTCCGGTAGTGCAGAACTTTTGGAAAGAAGTGCAAGAGGATAGTAATAGGTTGTTTGTTTGTTGTTTGTTTGTTTATTTATTTATTTATTTAAGATTAGGATTAGATTAGATTAGATTGTGGGGGCAATCCTGATCTCTGGGGGGGAGTTGATTCCAGAGGGTCGGGGCCGCCACAGAGAAGGCTTTTCCCCTGGGTCCCACCAGACATTGTTTCGTCGACGGGACCCGGAGAAGGCCAATTCTGTGGGACCTAACCAGTCACTGGGATTTGTGTGGCAGAAGGCGGTCCCGGAGATATTCTGGTCCGATGCCATGAAGGGCTTTATAGGTCATAACCAAAACTTTGAATATTCCTCCCTTCCTTTTATATGTCCTTTCCAACTTTATTTTCTTTTTATTTTCACACTCCCCATGTTTTGACAAATTCTGATATTATCACTACATTTCCATCCATTGGTTAATAAAATTCTAAAAGCTCCACATCAAAAAAATCCCATTTGCAAATTATATAATCCACGGGTCTTAAAGTTGCTAAGGTTGGACACCCTTGGTCTCTGATAGATGGAATCTTATACCCCATGAGTCTTCAGAAGCGATACTGCTAAAAAAATAAAGGGAACACTCAAAGAACACATGCTAGATCTGAATGAATGAAATATTCTCATTGAATACTTTGTTCTATGCAAAGTTGAATGTGCACAACAGCATGTGAAATTGATTGTCAGTGTTGCTTCCTAAGTGGACAGTTTGATTTCACAGAAGTTTGATTTACTTGGAGTTATATTGAGTTGCTTAAGTGTTCCCTTTATTTTTTTCAGCAGTGTACTTTCTGAATAAATGGAACAGATTAAAAGGTGAAATTGAATTCATGAAAAATTTCACCATTCAGAAGAGTATTTCTCCACCTTAAGCACAACTCCAAGATGTGTGAACGTTAACTTCCAGAATTATGGGAATTGACGTTCATAGAACTTAAAGTTGCTAAGGTTGAAAAACCCTGCTTTATAATTTTGAAAGACTAGGGAAGATAAGACTTTGTTTGTTTGTTTGTGTTTGTTTGTTGTTCTTGTATGCCACCTAACTACCGAAGGACTCTGGATGGCTTCCAATGAATAAGAACAATATAAAAACATTAATAAAACCCAGCCAGCATACATGCTCTCACTCACATTCCTAGCAATCTAGGATCTCATTCACTCAACGGTTCTAGGCCTGCCAGAACCAGGTCATGACTGCCTCCAGAGATTTGTACCTTCCCACCTTACCGACCCTCTGTAGTCGGTAAGGTGGGAAGGGTACGAATCTCTGGAGTCAGTTGGTTCCATAGAGACGCAGCCCCCACAGAGAAGGCCCTTCCCTTGCGGGCCCGCAAGTCAACACTATTTGGCTGGCGGGACCCAAAGGCGGCCGACTCTGTGGGCTCTTACCGGCTGCTGAGAGGTGTGCGGTAGAAGGCAGTCCCGAAGATAGTGTTATATACAGCTGAAACTCGAAAAATCAGATAAATCACGGCTTGAACTACCTTGCCTTGCATGTTATAAATATCTCTCATATATTAAGTTTCACCTTTTAAGTTACATTACTGAAATAAATGAACACTTGCATGATATTCTAATTGTTCGAGTTTCACCTGTAGGTACGTGGGTATACCAATAATAATAATAATAATAATAATAATAATAATAATAATAATAATAATAATAATAATAGTAGTAGTTATATTATTATTATTATCATTATCATTATTATTATTATTATTATTATTATTATCATTATTATTATTATTAAGATTTGTATGCCACCCCTCTCCCTTGGGGTGGCTCACAACAACATAAACAGTGTACAAATCCAATTTATAAAATGCAATTATAAAACCCTTATAATAAAATAATCACACAATCCAATCAAACCGTACACCAACCTTGAGAATTGGGGTGCGTGTTAATTTCCCCATGCCTGGCGGCAGGGAAGAGTTTTTAATGACTTACAAAAGGCAAGGAGGTTGGGGGCAGTCCTAATCTCTGGGGGGAGTTGGTTCCAAGGGGCCGGGGCCACCCCAGAGAAGGCTCTTCCCCTGGGCCCCGCCAGATGACATTGTTTAGTCAATGGGGCCCGGAGAATGCCAACTCTGTGAGACCTACTTGGCCGCTGGGATTCATACGGCAGAAGGCGGTCTCAGAGGTATTCTGGTCCGATGCCATGTAGGGCTTTATAGGTCATAAGCAACACTTTGAATTGTGACCGTAAATTGATCGGCAGCCAGTGCAGGCCGCGGAGTATTGATGAGACATGGGCTTATCTGGGGAGGCTCATGATTGCTCTCGTGGCCGCATTCTGCATGATCTGAAGTTTTCAAACACTCTTCAAAGGTAGCCCCATGTAGAGAGCATTGCAGTAGTTGCACCTCGGGGTGATGAGGGCATCAGTGACTGTGAGCAATACTCAAAGTCCAAATACTCCTGGTCCAAATACTCCTGGTCCAAATACTCCTGGTCCAAATAGGGCCACAACTGGTGCACCAGGCGAACCTGGGCAAACGCCTTCCTCACCACAGCTGAAAGATGGTGCTCTAATGTTAGCTGTGGATCGAGGAGGATGCCCAAGTTGCGGACTCTCTCTCAGGGGGTCAATAATTCCCTCCCCCCAGGTAATGGACGGACAGATGGAATTGTCCTTAGGAGGCAGAACCCAGAGTCACTCCGTCATGCGGCTGCATTTTGTACCAGTCGCTCAAGGCACCATCAATCTCACCAAAGTAATTTTAAAAAACAGCAAAATTGGGGGATTTGCCACTCAAAAGATTTTTAACTGCAATCCACTGGAAAGGCATAGGAATATGAGTTTCAAGGAACATTCAAGGACCCTTCTCCGAGTCCCGTCGACCAAACAATGTCGGTTGGCGGGACCCAGGGGAAGAGCCTTCTCTGTGGTGGCCCCGACCCTCTGGAACCAGCTCCCTCCAGAGATTAGAATTGCCCCCACCCTCCTTGCCTTTCATAAACTCCTTAAAACCCACCTTTGTCGTCAGGCATCGGGGGAACTGAGATATTCCTTCCCCCTCTCAGGCCTATACAATTTATGCATGGTATGTTTGTATGTATGTTTGGTTTTAATAAGGGTTTTTAGTCATTTTTAATATTAGATTTGTTTCATGTTGTTTTATTGTTGTTGTTAGCCGCCCCGAGTCTGCGGAGAGGGGCGGCATACAAATCTAATTAATAAAATAAAATAAATAAATAAATAAGTAAACATTGTTTTACTGGGACAAAGGAATTAATAGTTGTTATCAGGTGCCAAGAATCAGGACCAAACTGTTAAGTTGCAGTCAAAAAGATTTATTGCTGAAGCTTATGCACAAGAATCTAGCCAACTACTAATTGCTAAATTGGGCAGTAGATACGAGTAAACGGAATTCAAGAGGGGATTAATTTTCACCATTTGTGGGAATGTAAAAGTTCTAAGCTTATGACTCATTTAACTCTCTCCTCCCAGTTCTGCCTGTTTTCTTAGTTAACTAATTGCATAGATCTTTCTTTCCTGAATATTTGTGGCTGCACAGGCATTTATCATTTAAACACCATCATTTTTATCTTCTCCCAGTAAATAATTACTTACAGTTTGTTGTCATTAAAGTTCCATAGTTTTTTAGGTGCGTCATATAGACAAACTCTCTTGGCGAAACCATTCCAAGGCCGTAACTGTGGGTAATACTGCGATAAATAAAGGTGTCCTATGATTTAATTTTAAAAAAAGTCCACAAATGAAAATTCTGCCTAGTGAATTAAAATGGTAGGCTGTCAGCTTAAGGGGGGTAGGGGGGAGTGTAAATCAAATTATCCAATGTTTTTAGGCTGAGATATTTTTTATTGCCCATCAGTGGATCTTACTTAGGTTTGTAAAGTCATTTTTTATCTATGCTGTGTGCACAATTATTAGGCAAGCTGTATTTTTGAGGATTACTTTTATTATTGAACATCTACAGTGCTTTCAGTCAATCCAAAATCTTAATAAACCTCAAACCTGAATATTTTAAAAAGTAAAAGTGAGGTTATGGCTTAGGAGAATTATTGGGCAATTATTAGTGCAGCTAAATGAAAAATGAAAAATTTCCCATCTCATTTATTTTCATCTGTTAAAATGAGAATAATAAAGAAACCACTCAAAATTTACAAATAAATATTTCTGACAGTTCAAAAAAACATATCAGTGACCAAAAGAGCCACCCTTCTTTTGATTATTTTCATCTTGACCAAGGGTCTGCTTCACGCCTAGCGAATTTTTTAAACTACGTTTGATAAATAGATGAACCCCAAAAAGCAAGATAACAAAATCAAATACAGTGTTCCCTCGATTTTCGTGGGTTCGAACTTCGCGAATAGCCTATACCACGGTTTTTTTTAAAAAATTAATCAAAAAAAATACTTCGTGGTTTTTTTCTATAGCACAGTTTTTCCTGCCCGATGACGTCATATGTCATCGCCAAACTTTCGTCTGCCATTGCTGATTGGCCGAAATCTCACCCAATCAACGATATTATCGCAAAAAAATAATTATTGTTAATAAATAATTATGTTTATAAATATCAGGATCACTAAGTGTCTTATTCAATGGTGAGTACCAGTAATAATGGTGAGTAAATGGTTGTCAAAGGAATGGGAAATGGTAATTTAGGGGTTTAAAGTGTTAAGGGAAGGCTTGTGATACTGTTCATAGCCAAAAATAGTGTAATTACTTCCGCATCACTACTTCGCGGAAATTCGACTTTCGCGGGCGGTCTCGGAACGCATCCCCCGCGAAAATCGAGGGAACACTGTACATCATAGTTTTGCGTCATGTTTAAATGCAGCTTTGGTTTTCCTTTTTATCCTAAAATGCATATATATATTTTTATTGAGCAGGCTTCAACTGTGGACTTCAACTCTCAGAATTCCTGAACCAGCATGGCTAGCTCAAGAATTCTAGGAGCTGGAGTCCATAAGTCCATTGTTCCTCACCCCTGTTGTAGTGGTACATAGCAGTGACCTTGGGAAACAGGAGGAGAAGCTATAGACTAGACCAGGGATAGGTGAAGTTGGCTCTTCTATGACATATGGACTTCAACTCCTAGAATTCCTGAGCTAGCATGGTTGGCTCAGGAATTCTGGGAGTTGTAGCCCACAAGTCACAGACCCTCACCGTTTCAAGGTACTGGCACATCACATCAACTGCTTTGCTGAATTGAGGTTTCTTTAATTAAGTTTCCAGCCAATAAAAGGAAAAGAGGGAGCAAAAAAACTATTCAGATTAATTTTTTTTTAACCATACAGTTACAATAAAGATAGAGCTAGTATTCATAGTTGTAGACTCTTCCCCACACTTCCTCGAAAGGCTAATAGGGGCCAACCATTGAATGCCAAAAGGTTCAATTTCAATTCAATTTGTATGCCGCCCCTCTCTGGGGACTTGGAGCGGCTCACAAGCAATACATAGCATACAAATCCAATATTAAAAACAATTTTAAAAAACCTTATAAAAACAATCATAAAACCCAAATAAACTATACATAAACCAGAACAGCTAAGGGTATATCAATTCCCCCATGCCTGGCGATCCAGGTGGGTTTTCAGGAGTTTACAGAAGGCAAGGAGGGTGGGGGCAGTCCTAATCTCCGGGGGAGTTGATTCCAGAGGGCTGGGGCTGCCAAAGAGAAGCCTCTTCCCCTGGGTCCGCCAGACGACATTGTTTTGTCAATGGGACCTGGAGAAGGCCAACTCTGTGGGACCTAATCGGTCGCTGGGATTCATGCGGCATCGTTCGCTATCTATATCAGAGATAGGGAACTCTGGCCCTTTTAGGACTTGTGGACTTCAACTCCCAGAATTCCTGAGCCAGCCATACTGACTCAGGAATCCTGGGAGTTGAAGTCTACAAGTCATAGAAGCAGTAGTTCTCCCACCTCTAATTTATATCCTCAAACAACACCCCAAAGTCAGCTAATGGTTGTCTTGTGTTTCAGTTCCCCTAAAAACAGCCATCCTATGAAAAAGAAACAATTCGCTAAATGCTAAATTTCAGCTGTTCTTCCTTATCATATGGAATCACCTCGTCAATACTGTCCACCATTTTATACGCCTGCAACGATTTGTCCCACTTGCTGCGGTACTCAGGCTGGTAAACAAAAGGGAATAATTGGCCGGGCGGTATCTCCAGCGACACTTCAGCCCGGTATCTGGAAACGAATGTGTTCAGGGTTAATTGAAGTGATGCATCTCTGAGGAAAAGTCCTTCTATATTCTCTAGGGATAAATTGCTGTGGGGAAGAAAGTGTTTTGGGGGGTTTTGTACGACCCTTCTGTGAAGAGCGAGAGCTGCTAAGGAGTTGGGAGCAAGGATGAAACCCTCTGAAGTCTGTTACTGGTTTGCTTCACACATGTTTTGTGCACATACACACGCTGTGTACACATGTATGTTGCGGGCACTACCGTGTAGCGCCAAAAAGGAGCATTTTGAAGCCATCAGAGTCTGCAAAGGTAAGTAGAACAGCGAGGGGACGAATCAGTTTTGCTGCACAATTTAGATTAGCTAGAAAGCAGAAAATCCTACTTTCTAGCTAATCTAGATTGCGTGGCACAGCTGATTGTTCCACAAGCTGATCATTGCACAGCTGATAATCGGATATATATACAGTAGTACCTCGTGATACGAACCCTTCGTCATACGAACTTTTCGAGATACGAACCTGGGGTTAGAAATTTTTTGCCTCTTCTTACGAACTTTTTTCGCCTTACGAACCCACCGCCCGAATGCCAAACCCGGAAGTTCAGCAAAAATTCGGGTTTGGGAGGCCGCCAAGAAGCCCCGCCGCCTGGCTGTCACCTTGCCAGAAGAGCCACGGAGCTGTCGGCCAGTCGGGAGGTTCAAACAGAGGTGGGGAATCCCAACAGGGAATTCCATGGGCGGAGCTTTGACGTCACGAAGACGCCAGCTGAAACGTGGATTCCAGGAAGGACATCTCTGTGACGTCAAAGCTCCGCTCATGAAATTCCCTATTGGGATTCCCCACCTTTGTTTGAGCCTCCTGACTGGCTGACAGCTCCGTGGCTCTTCTGGCAAGGTGACTGCCAGGCGGCGGGGCCTCTCGGCGGCCTCCCAAACCCGAACGCTGAACCCGAACTTTTGCCGAACTTCCGGGTTCAGCGTTCAGGAGAATGCTGAGAAGAGCCCGGCTGTTTCAAAAGATGACAGCCAGGTGGCAGTGCCCAGCAGAGCGCCGTTTTTGCAATTATTATTTTTTGCTTGCATGCATTAATTGATTTTACATTGTTTCCTATGGGAAACACTGTTTCGTCTTACGAACTTTTTGCCTTACGAACCTCCTCCCGGAACCAATTAAGTTCGTAAGACAAGGTATTACTGTATATATGTTCACCCAAACTGGTAGCAATTTCTACTAACAGTCTGGGAGAACCGATCTGAAATGGCGGCATTTCACCTCTGGCTGGGAGGAATATGCACTCAGTAAATAAATGTAATATTTTTGTAGTTGGTTGCGCAGTCAGCTAGGTGCTTTAAACCAAACATTTCTAGCTCTGTGGACTGGTGAGGGCCCCAGGCGTGGGTTCCAAGCAAACTACAGCCCTGGGGATTGGGGACTCCTGTATTATACATCATTTGGCATGTTTTGTCCACCTATCAAGGACCTAGGTTTTGTATAGAGAAGAACAAATAAGGAAAAATAAGTTTTTGAGGGTGGAATGAAAGAAGAACTTTTTTCTAAGTCCAAACAAGATAAATGATGGAAAACAAGTTTTTTTTCCTGCTCCCCACAACCAATCCTGGACATCAAGCAACAGGAAGCTAAATAAATCACCTCCAAAATATTAGCCCTTACAGGCAGTCCTTGGCTTATGACCACAACCAAGTCCCACATTTCTGTTGCTAAGCAAGACAGTTTTTAAGTGGGTTTTGTCTCATTTTATGACCTTACTTGCCACAGCTGTGTTAGATCGGAGGCCACGTGGTTGTCAATTTTCTAATCCAAGTATTTCAAGTCTGGTGGAATAAGGTATTTTGTTGTGAGCGAAGGAGTGAAGGACTCTTCTTGTGAAATATTTCTGGACTTTCTCAATTGTATTAATGTCTGATATACAGCGCGGGTTCCAGACAGGTGAGCTGTATTCCAGAATTGGTCTAACAAATGTTTTGTAAACTCTGATTAGCAGTGTAATCTTGCCAGAGAAGAAGCTACATGAGGTTAGATTAACAACTCTTAGTGCCTTTTTGGTAATGTTGCTACAGTGGGCTTTAGCACTTAGGTAATTGGATATGAGTACTCCAAGGTCTTTGACAGAGTAAGGGTTGTTTTCCTCCAAGTTTGTATTTTGTATTTTACTGGTAGTAAGACAAATGGATTTCACCCCTGGTGGTATCCTATTATGCTATGTCTATTCATGAATGTAGTTCCTAAATAGCTGTTCTCTGAATGGAGATGCCTGTTTCAAAGTACGGTGGTACCTCTACCTAAGAATGCCTCTACTTACGAACTTTTCTAGATAAGAACCAGGTGTTCAAGATTATTTTGGCTCTTCTCAAGAACCATTTTGCACTTACAAACCCGGGCCTCCGAAACTGTAACCGCAAAAGGCAGGGAGAAGCCTCCGTGGGGCTTCTCTAGGAATCTCCTGGGAGGAAACAGGGCCAGAAAAGGTGGAGAGAAGCCTCCATGGGGCCTTTCTAGGAATCTCCTGGGAGGAAACAGGGCCTCCACCCTCCCTGTGGTCTCCCCAATTGCACACATTATTTGCTTTTACATTGATTCCTATGGGAAAAATTGCTTCTTCTTACAAGCCTTTCTACTTAAGAACCTGGTCACGAAACAAATTATGTTCGTAAGTAGAGGTACCACTGTATTCTGCTTATTGATGCTGCTTTTCACAGCTCTGGTGGGTAATCAAATGTACTGGAAGCAAAAGTAATACTTACAGTAGTCCTGGAAATTCTGTTGAAGGTTTGGCCAGGACATCCATATGTTTCTCAAATAGAGACGAAAGGGAACAGGAATTAACCATTCTGTCTTTCTGCAATATCCGTATAATTTTAACTGCATAAAATATTGTTTTATTCGTACTAGCAAAACTATGAACTCTGCAAGGAAACATATTCCTAAATAAATACATATGCTGAACAAAAGGAATCGGTGGCATTTCAAAAACTATGAATCACAACTCCAGGTGCCTTTAATTGCCCATTTGGCCCAAATAATTTATGGAACAAAGCTTCCTGTAATTTTTAATAAGTAACCATCTCCTGCCTAGGATGTCTATGGAGATTCTCAGTCATCCAGGTCATTTGTTAACCCAAAGATGCTCTTTCAAACAGCAACTGGACTTTGTTTTTCCTTGAAGACATTTCGTTGCTCCTCCTAGAAGCTTCTTTTGTTATTGCAAGTGGAAGAGGAAGTAATAACAAGTTTGACAAGATGCTGGCAAAATGATTTACAAATAGATGAAAGTGAAATGAAAGAAATAGTAGAAAATATACATAAGATTAAAAACACAAGAGTTAAAGAGATGAGAAGGAAAATCTTACACAAATGGTATTATACACCAGCACAACTTGCACACTTCCAGGGGAAAGAGAAAGGTAACTGTTGGCATGGTTGCCAAAAGAAAGGAATTTTCATGCATATGTTCTGGGAGCGTGTAGAAATTCAGAAATTTTGGAAGGAAGTGCAGAACGAAATTAATAAAATGTTAAATATTAATTGGACAATTACAAAAGAAATAGCGATTTTAATTAAACAAAGAGAACTAGGAGATTTTAAAGAAATAAAAACTGCAGCATTGGAAAGTGCTCAAGCAGTAGTGGTATTGGGTTGGAAAGTGTCTACAAAATGGACACTACAGAATTGGTACTGGTACATGGTGGATCACATACATTTTGAAATCATGGAAATACTGTAAGATTAAACAACTTTGATGAAAATAAACTGGAGAAGCTGATGGTACGATGGAATAAGGTGAAAGGTTATATGTTGAGTAGAATCTGTGATGTAAATGTGAAAAATAAACTGCAATCACTCTTTTAGTAATAACAATGCAAAGTAGAGCCAAGGAAATATATATATATATATAAACTAGTAAATTCCGAACCCCTTGTAATGGGTGGTGGTGGTGATGGGGGTTTCTCTGTCGGTCAGGTGATGGGCACATGCACTGTGCACTGTTTTATGTTTGTTTTTATCTAACCATTTATAAAATCAATAAAAATATATTTCAAAAAAAAAAAAAGTTCTGCAGAACAGAATAAATTTCTCAGAGGATGTTCTGTGCACAGCCCTCAGAGCGAACCCACCGACTCAAAAGACCCTTATTTTATGATAAAATCAAACTATAGATAAAAGCACACATAGTGACAAGTGGATTTGAACAGCAAGGAAAAGGAAGTTATTTTTCTTTCCGGAGCTAAGCATCAACAATGTCTAAGAAAGGCACCAAACCTGGTCTAATTGGAATTCCATAGATCAGTGTTTCCCAACCTTGGCAACTTGAAGATATTTGGACTTCAACTCCCAGAATTCCCCAGCCAGCATCCGCTGACTGGGGAATTCTGGGAGTTGAAGTCCAAATATCTTCAAGTTGCCAAGGTTGGGAAACACTGCCATAGATAACAAAGTCCATTTATCATTTAAGCATATGAATCAGCTCACCGAGATCTCAAGCAAAAATCCTTTTTTGGGGGCAGAAATCATGGTTTTGATACACAGAAACATAGAAGATTGACAGCAGAAAAAGGCCTCATGGTCCATCTAGTCTGCCCTTATACTCTTTCCCGTATTTTATCTTAGGATGAATATATGTTTATCCCAAGCATGTTTAAATTAAGTTACTGTGGATTTACCAACCATGTCTGCTGGAAGTTTGTTCCAAGCATCTACTACTCTTTCAGTAAAATAATATTTTCTCATGTTGCTTCTGATCTTTCCCCCAACTAACCTCAGATTGTGCCCCCTTGTTCTTGTGTTCACTTTCCTATTAAAACACTTCCCTCCTGAGCCTTATTTAACCCTTTAACATATTTAAATGTTTCGATCATGAAGCCTTGTTTTGAAGCCTTGTTCAAGCACCCCCACTCTACAACCTCTTCCACTGAATGGTGTTCAAACCCCACACCCAATTACCCAAAATCCTTTGCCTTTGTACTGCCTGGAAGTGACGTCACACCCCAAAGAAACTAAGGCTGTAAACTAATACCTTTTACTATGCAACTCCTCTCGCCTTCTTAGCAATCTCCTATAGCGAGGGTCTATCCACTGACTTTCCACTCTAATGTCTTCCTCATCCTCCGACTAGGGCCACTCCCCAATTGTCATAACAGCCCCCTCTAGTGGTTCCTCAGGTTCCCTCAGATCATTTTCTCCCTCACTCTTGCTCTCTGCTTCATCTTTCAACCCCTCTTGACCCAGGGTAGCCAGAGGAGCCTGGCTCATCCTCCTCAGAATCTGACGTGATCTGAGGTGGACAGGGAGCATTCACAACAGAGGAGAACTGAAGAAGCTTCTTGGATGAGAAGTGAAGTGTCTTCAAGGAAAAACAAAGTCCAGTTATCTTTTGAAAAAGCACCTTTGGGACATCTTGTCTAGGAGGGCATCTCTGTGCTCCAACATCTTCTTTCTGTTTTATTTGCAAGGGACAAGTAAGGAAGAGCCGGGGTGGCGCAGCAGGTAGAGTGCTGTACTGCAGGCCACTGAAGCTGACTGTAGATCTGAAGGTCAGCGGTTCAAATCTCATCACCGGCTCAAGGTTGACTCAGCCTTCCATCCTTCCGAGGTGGGTAAAATGAGGACCCGGATTGTGGGGGCAATAGGCTGGCTCTGTTAAAAAGTGCTATTGCTAACATGTTGTAAGCCCGCCCTGAGTCTAAGGAGAAGGGCGGCATAAAAATAAAATAAAATAAAATAAAATAAAATAAAATAAAATAAAATAAAATAAAATAAAATAAAATAAAATAAAATAAAATAAAATAAAATAAAATAAAATAAAATATGTTAAGAGCCGCCCCGAGTCTTTGGAGAGGGGCGGCATACAAATCTAATAAATAATAATAATAATAATAATAATAATAATAATAATAATAATAATAATAATAATAATTCAAATAAGACAATCATAGACCATTTTCTTACCGTAGATTTTACCACTTTCCATCCTTCTGTATCATTGAGATAGAAAAAAACTTTTTCGGAGACCTCTTCAGCAGTTTTATTAAAATCCATCTAACTGGGAAGATATGAAAGCAATGCATGTATCAATGGCGTGGGGTATCCCAACAGGAAGAGAGAAAAAATAAAGAGATTTTGTCTTACTGTGGTCTTTCAAAGGGCTTCTATTTGAAGTTTTTAAGCAAAAGTGTGCAGTAGCAAACAACAGAAACACATACACATGCTGAACCAGGGCAGCCTTCTTCAACTTAATGTCCTCTAGTCCAGTGGTCCCCAACGTTTTTTCCACCAGGGACCAGTTTCAGCAAGACAATTTTTCTATGGCCCAGTGGGGGCGGAAAGGGGCGTGGTTGAGGGCGGGATTAAGCATGGGGGTGCTGGTCCTCCCTGCCCCTCTTTCCCGCCATCGTCCTGTGGCCGGCAGAACCTGCCTCCCAAGCCCTCTTGCCCAGCGGGAGCTAAGCGCTGGAGAGAGGGGGTCAGGCTGGCCCTCCTGCCTCCCCCCAGCCAAAAACGCAAAAGCGCCCTGCGGCAGAAGCCAAAAGAGGCTTGAGCCTCTCAGTCCTTCCCGCCCCTCTGTCCCATCCATCGTCCTGTGGCCGGCAGAACCTGCCTCCCGAGGCCTCTTGCCCGGCGGGAGGCGAAGCGCTGGAGGGAGGGGGTGGCGGCATGAGGGCCGGCAGCTGCTGACTCCACGGACCGGTGCAACATGCCCCGCGGCCCGGTACTGGTCCGCGGCCCGGTGGTTGGGGACCCCTGCTCTAGTCTAAAGCAGGGGTCTCCAATCTTAGCAAATTTACTCGTGGACTTCAACTCACAAATCTTAAAGATGCCAAGGATAGAGATTATCAGAAGATAATCAACTGCAGAAAAAACAATTGCTGCCAACCTGCCTTCCATTGAGGGCCTGTATATTCCACGAGTCAAAAAGACGGCTGTGAAAATATTTACTGACCCCTCACATCCTGGACACAAATTGTTTCAACTCCTACCCTCAAAATGTCGCTACAGAGCAGTGGTTCTCAACCTGGGGGCCAGCACCCCTTTGGGGGTCGAATGACCGTTTCACAGGGGTCGCCTAAGATCATGGGGAAAAACAAATTTCCCCTGGTGTTAGGAACTAAAGCTTCTATTCTGGCACCTTGGAAGGTATTTTTACAATCCGACCAATCAGGCGTTGACAGCGGGGGTGTCCCTCTGACCTTCCTGCCAATCAGCTTCAAGGTCTGTTGGGAGAATTGGTGCTAGACTTATGATTGGGGGTCACCACTACACAAGAAGCTGTATTAAGGGGTCGCGGCATTAGAAAGGTTGAGAACCACTGCTATAGAGCACCGCACACTAGAACAAGTAGACATAACAAGTTTTTTCCCAAAGGCCATCACTCTGCTAAACAAATAATTCCCTCAACACTGTCAAACTATTTACTAAGTCTGCACTACTATTACTAGTTTTTTCTCACCATTCCTATTACCCATTCCCTCCCACTAATGACTGCATGACTGTAATTTGTTGCTTATATCCTTAAGATTTTTTATTAATATTGTTTCCTGATTGTTTTTTTGACCCCTATGACAATTATTGAGTGTTGTACCACATGATTCTTGACAAATGCATATTTTCTTTTATGTACACTGAGAGCATCTGCACCAAGACAAATTCCTTGTTTGTCCAATCACACTTGGCCAATAAAGAATTCTATATTCTATATTCTATTCTATGTTTCCTGACCCTGCTGCCTTCCAGATGTGCCGGGCAGCTGCGATGCTCCCGTTTTCTCGAGATCCCACCGCTTGGCTTGGAAGAAAAGGGATCGAAGGCATTAAAAGCCCCCGGACATAATAACTACCACGCCCATGGAACACGCCCTCACCTCCGGGCATCCCTCGCCGCCTCCGCCTCCCCGGCCGCCAGTTGTAACTGCGAGATCCTAGCAGGAGAGGGCGGTGTGGCTGCCTCGGCATTGTGATGCCTTCGACCCTCCCCCAACGCCTGCTGGGAGTTGTGGTTCTGCTGCGCCTCGCGCGAGCCAATGGGACCGCGCCGCAGGGACGGAGCATGCGTATTGGAATCCAAGCCGACGCCCTTGGCAAGGAGGGGCTGTGGCGTTTTTAAAACGGCGGGCGGGAGAGTGAGGCGATCCCGCCGGGGATGCAGGTGAGATCGACCGGGGAGGGGCGGGAGGAGAGGGCAGGGCAGCGGTTGGATTTCATTTCTTCTTCGCAGGAGCCCGGGGAGAATTAGGCCGACCTCTGGAAAGGGGGCTGGACTAGAAAACCTCCAATTTCCTTCCAACGCATTCATCATTCTATTCTGTTCTGCTGAAGAATTCCTTATATTTTTATTTTTATTTTATTTTATTTATTCTTTGTCCAATATACAATACATATGAGAGAGAATATACATTAGGAATATATATATAAAGATAGGAAGTAAAAAGAAGGGAAGTGGATAGGAAGAGAATATATATAGAGGAGAGAATATATAAGATAAAAGAGGTAAGAAAGGAGAATTGGACAGGGGACGATAGGCACAACAGTGCACTTATATACGCCCCTTACTGGCCTCTGAGGAATCGGGAGAGGTCAATCGTGGAGAGTTTAATGGAGAAGTGTAGGGGATTGGGGGTTGACACTATTGAGTCCGGTAATGAGTTCCACGCTTCGACAACTCGATTGTTAAAGTCGTATTTTTTGCAGTCAAGTTTGGAGCGATTGATATTAAGTTTGAATCTATTGTGTGCTCTTGTGTTGTTGCTGTTGAAGCTGAAGTAGTCGTTGGCCGGAAGGACGTTGCAGCGTATGATCTTGTGGGCAATACTTAGATCGTGTTTTAGACGCCTTAGTTCTAGGCTTTCAAGGCCCAGGATGGTTAGTCTATTTTCGTAGGGTATTCTGTTTCGAGTGGAGGAGTGGAGGGCTCTTCTGGTGAAGTATCTTTGGACGTTTTCGAGAGTGTTGATGTCTGAGATGCGGTGTGGGTTCCAGGCAGATGAGCTGTATTCGAGAATGGGTCTGGCATAGGTTTTGTAGGCTCTTGTGAGTAGTGTGAGATTGCCGGAGCAAAAGCTGCGTAGGATCAGGTTAACAACTCTGGAGGCTTTTTTGGCGATATTGTTGCAGGGTTAGGGTTAGGGTTAGGGTTAGGTCCTCGACTAACAACAGTCCTCATTAAGTGATCTTTCGGGTTAGAGTAGCGCTGAAAAAAAGTGGGTTACGTCCATTTTTCACACGTACGACCACTGTGGCAGCATCCCAAGGGTCATGTGATTTTACATTCGGACTCACATTTATGACGGTTTGCAGTGTCCTGCGATCACAGGACTCCCCTGCAAGTCAGTGGGGAAACCAGATTCGCTTGGCAACTTACTATCTATCTATCTATCTATCTATCTATCTATCTATCTATCTATCTAATCTAACTCTATTTCTCTATATCTATCTATCATTTATTTATTTATTTATTTATTTATTTATTTATTGGACATATCTATCATCTCTATCATATCTATCTATCTATCTATCTATCATCTCTCTCTGTGTTGATTGATTGATTGGACTTATATCTATCTATCTATCTATCTATCTATCTATCATATCTCTCTCCCTCTCTCGATTGATTGATTGATTGATTGGACTTCTATCTATCTATCTATCTATCTATCTATCTATCTATCTATCATCCCTCTCTCGATTGATTGATTGAATGGACTTATATCTATCATCTCTCTCTATTTATTTATTTATTGGACTTATATCTATCATCTCTATCTATCTATATTTATCTATCATCTAACTCTATCTGTCTGTCTGTCTTTTTATCTCTATCTCTATCATCTCTCTTTCTCTATCATCTCTATCTAGCTATCTATCTCTAGCTATCTAGCTATTGGATTTATATGCTGCCCCACTCTCAGAGGACTCTGGATTGCTTATAGCCAAATGCAATAATATAAATACCCCTTAAATATAAAATATAAGTCCCCCTGAAAACCAATAGAATAGAATAGATAAAAGAAAAAGATACATTTGTCAAGAATCACATGGTAGATCACATAATGATTGTCATAGGAGTCAAATAAGCAATAAAGAAATAATATTAATAAAAATCTTAGGATACAAGCAACCCCTTAAAATCAACAAAAACAATTTACAACTCCCAACGAACACTCACAACAGCTAAAAATCAAACATATCTTTCCTGGTTAGATCCCAATGGGATACCATCCGATCAACGACCCCAGGCCTCCCGGAAAAGCTAGGAGTTTACGGGAGGCTAATAGAATGGAGGCTAATTTAACAGCCACAGAGTTTTGATTAACAACAGTGGCAAGAAAAGTTGTGAAACAGGGCAGAACTCATTTCACAAATATCTTGCACTTAGCAACATAGGTTTTGGGCTCAATTGTGGTCGTAAGATGAGGACTGTCCATATATATTCTGAGATGTGACTTCATGTGGCTTCTGGATCTAGTAGCCCAGGCAACCCCACATAGGCTTCATGATAGCAATAGCATTTTGACTTATATACCTCTTCATAGTGCTTTTACAGCCTTATCTAAGCGGTTTGTAGAATCAGTATATTGCCCCCAACTATCGGGGTCCTCATTTTACCCACCTCGGAAGGATAGAAGGCTGAGTCAACCTTGAGCCGGTGGTGAGATTTGAACTGCTGAACTATAGCTAGCACTCTAACCACTGCACCACCCTATATTTTAGGTTATTTTCTGGTAAATAGAAGTAAATGGATGGTTTAGGCACAAAAATTGTCTTAGGGGCATGGCATAAACATATAATTAACTACGAACAGTTGGTAAGCTTATTATCTCAAGGGTGGTTATTCAAGATTTAATTCAACGATTGAATTGGATGGATGTACAGGCATGCATAATATGAGACTGGTGTGAGATTCATCTACAATTGCAAAAAGCAGCCTTTTTATGTATTTAACAAGTATTTGGACTTTTAAAACCCATCCTTTGCATTAAACAGTCATTCTATAATGTTTCTCAGCTGGAACTACACGTGATATCCTACCAGCTTCTTTAATAGAGTACAGTAGTAGTGTAGAAGAATTTTATGAATTTTCAATGGATTTAATGGATTTAAGCCCCCTTTGAAAACCCGTGAAGTAGCGAATCCGCAAAGGATGAACCGCGAAGTAGCGAGGGATTAATGTAATTTAAATAATATACGTCCTCTTTGGTGTGGGGGGGGTGTTAAATGTGAAAATCAGGGCAGATTTGAAAATATTATTGTTTCCCTGGGTGATTCTCAAAATCTGTTTTTTAATTATTATTATTATTATTGTTTATTGACAGTTCTTGAATGCTTCAGGAGAAGTTGCAGAAGACCCCTGAATGAAAAGTAATGTCCTGCTTGGTTAAAAAAAGTAATATCTGTTCTCCAGAAACAACTGTGTCATCTCTTCTAGCAAGTGGTAACTTTAAGAGTGGCCACGATTCCTTTCATCACAGTTCAGTCCAATACAAGGACAAGCTGTATAGTTCTTCCTCTCAAGCTTTAGAGGCGTATATTAAAGATTTCAATCTCAGTCTTTTATCGCCAGAGGTCAGAACTGGAAAAATTGAAATTCTTCCCAGGGCTCCTGAAACCATCAAATCCTCAAATAACAATTTCGAGGCCAGGAGTGGTAAGTGTATATGTTTTTTTCCCCAGTAATGTACATGGGGAGGAATTTACCCGTATTAGAGTCACTCTGAAAATAACATCCAAATATCAACCTAATATATATTTCTTATTTATTCATGTATTTATTGTGTATTTATTAATTAAATTTTTATGGTACCCTCTCTATAATTCACACAAATTCCTTATAGGAGTTTGGTGTTATTTGTATTCCCTCTGTTATGTATATTTGTGGGTTATCTTTTAAATATGGGTTGATGATACATTTCATGGGGAATAAAAGTAAAAGCTAAGCTCATGTAGTTGATGACTTCAACTCACTCCTCTTCCTCTTGTTTGCATTGATTTTCTAGAAGTATCTAATGTTTCCTCCCATGTTAACTGTATGACTGTAACTTGTTGCTTATATCCTAAGATTTTTATTAATATTGCTTCTCCATTGCTTATTTGACCCCTATGACAATCATTAAGTGTCATACCACATGATTCTTGACAAATGTATATTTTATTTTATGTACGCTGAGAGCATATGCACAAAGACAAATTCCTTGTGTGTCCAATCACACTTGGCCAATAAAATTCTATTCTATTATTTGGATTCCCTATCTTGTAGTGCATGTGTGTTTTTTAATATGAGTTGGTGATATGAAAAATGTTCGGAAACTTCAGATCGTGCAGAATGCAGCTGCGAGAGCAATCATGGGCTTTCCCAAATATGTCCATGTTACACCAACACTCTGCAGTATGCATTGGTTGCCGATCAGTTTCCGGTCACAATTCAAAGTGTTGGTTATGACCTATAAAGCCCTTCATGGCACCGGACCAGATGACCTCAGGGACCGCCTTCTGCTGCATGAATCCCAGCGACCAGTTAGGTCCCACAGAGTGGATCTTCTCCGGGTCCCGTCAACTAAGCAATGTCACCTGGCGGGACCCAGGGGAAGAGCCTTCTCTGTGGCGGCCCCGGCCCTCTGGAACCAACTCCACCCAGAGATTAGAACTTCCCCCACCCTCCTTGCCTTTCGTAAACAACTTAAAACCCACCTCTGCCGCCAGTCATGGGGGAATTGAGATCCTCTTTCCCCCTAGGCCTTTACAATTCTATGCATGTGGCTGATGAATCACCATTATATCCTAAAATGATCCATGCAGGTCCTGAAACCAGTTTTAACAGCTATCCGAACACTGCAATATCAGCAAATCTCCCAAGATTTCGGCATTATCATATGAAATTTTAGATTGAGATAATGAAAATCTTCAAAATTTCAGACTTTAAAGAATGTGATGCCCGGACCATCACTTATAACACCCATGGTCTGAAAAAAAAAAGCTCATTTGATGAAAAAGTGTCTTTAACCTCTAGAAATGAGTCTCAACATTAGAAGGAAAAGATGGTATAGAACAGAGATCTCCAACCTTAGCAAATTTAAGACTTGTGGACTTCAACTCTCTGGGAGCTGAAATCCACAAGTCTTAAAGTTGCCAAGGTTGGAGTCCCCTGGTATAGAATATTCTATTGCCTGGCTGACATGAGTCTTCGGAGAGGGGCGGCATACAAATCTAATAAATAAATAGTTTTTTAATATTAGATTTGTGCCATTATAATATTGTTTTGTTGTGAGCCACCCCGAGTCTTCAGAGAGGGGCGGGATACAAATCTAATAAATAATAATAATAATAATAATAATAATTATTATTATTATTATTATTATTAATAATGAATGAATGATTGCAAGCAGTGTTCCCTCTAATTTTTTGGGGGGGTGGGCGGAAAAGTATAGTGTCTGAGCAGCAGTCCCTTCGGGACTGGGCGGCACAGAAATAATAAATAAATAAATACATAAACAAACAAACAAACAAATAAATAAAAAACCCACCCTGTTTTGCCTCAGAGAATTTCAAAATAAAATACTGTACTGTGTGTCTATAAAGTGAGCTCATAATAGGGCAACTCTATCAATATCAAAATGCCACTTAAATAGTTGAGCTAGTTTCAAACTAGATTTTGATTTTCTTTCTCTCTTCCTTACTCCCATTCTTTTTCTTTTTCTTTTCCTTCCTCTCTTTTTTCTATCTCTCTCTTCCCCTCTCTCTCTCCTTTCCTCTCACTCTTTCCCTCTCGTCTTCTGGGCAGGTTTGGAAAACTCTGAGCTGATGATGATTTTTAAGTGAGCGATTGCTCACTGCTCAGCTTAGAGGGAAGTATGATTGCAAGTAACTTGAAATATTTCCTTTTTTTGGAACCTGTAGATGAAGTCAAATTATGTCTCTCCTTTGTTTTAGAAAATGTCAAGCAGCATATACGCGTGGGAAGAAACATTGTTTATGAGCCGGATATAGTCAGCCTGACTACAGATGATCTTTTAGCATTTCCAGCCGATGGTTCCCACTCTTTCATGATTTCTAGGTCATTAGCTCAGAGATGCAATGTGAACAGGAGGCGCTGGACGACATCTTCTGCTCATCACTGGACTTCTTCCCTCCGCAATCAAGAAAAAGAAAATTCTTTGAAAAATCCCTTGCTTCCCTCCTCATACCATGAAGGTAGCAGAAAAAAGGATACACAATATAAATTCCAAAGCCGTCATTCTGTGCTGCCTGGGAATGACCAGCTTGCCAGCCGAGAGACTGTGCTTCATAAGAATTATCCAAGGTGGCTGACAAGCCATAAAACTGAGTTGAACATTTCAGACATGAGCAGTATTCCCGAATCCAAATATCCCATCTGGCTGAAGAATCATAATCTCTTATCGGATTCAAGTAATGAACATTCTACACAGGCCTCTCATCTGTCTTCGCAAGATAAACAGGAGTTGATGGAGTTTCAAAATATTAAAAGGCCTAATGATGTGGCGACCCTAAAGCATGAGTATGATGCTCAATCGGATTGCTCAAAAGATTCTCCAAGTGCCTTTTTTATACTGCAGGGCTTAAGTGAGCACGACGATCCTCTTATAGGTAACCCGTAATAGCATTTATTTTGATGTCAGACTTGATAATTATGATTGTGATTTATTAGACTTGTATGCCGCCCCTCTTCGGAGACTCGGGGCGGCTCACAAAAGTGATAAAAACAGTACATGATGACAAATCTAATAATTTAAATCTAAAAATAACGATAATACATTTAAAAGTCTAAAAACAAGGAACCCCAATATATAAAAACATACAATCCTATCAAACACAAATACTACATAGGCAGGGGGAGATGTCTCAGTTCCCCCACACTTGACGACAGAGGTGGGTTTTGAGGAGTTTACGAAAGGCAGGGAGGGTGGGGGCAATCCTAATCGCTGGAGGGAGCTGATTCCAGAGGGTCGGAGCCGCCACAGAGAAGGCTCTTCCCCTGGGTCCTGCCAGACGGCATTGTTTAGTCGACGGGACCCGGAGAAGACAAACTCTGTGGGACCTAACCGGTCGCTGGGATTTGTGCGGCAGAAGGCGGTCTCGCAGGAATCCTGGTCCGGTGCCATGAAGGGCTTTATAGGTGATGACCACCATTTTGAATTGTGACCGGAAACTGATTGGCAACCAATGCAGACTGCGGAGTGTTGGAGTAATATGGACATATTTGTGAAAGCCCATAATTGCTCTCGCAGCTGCATTCTGCACGATCTGAAGTTTCCGAATACTGTACTCTTCAAAGCTAGCCCCATGTAGAGAGCATTACAGTAGTCGAACCTCGAGGTGAGGAGGGCATGAGTGACTGTGAGCAGTGACTCCCGGTCCAAATAGGGCCGCAACTGGTGCACCAGATGAACCTGGGCAAACGTCCCCCTCGCCATAGCTGAAAGATGTTTCTCTAATGTGAGCTGTTAATCGAGGAAGACGCGCAGGTTGCGGACCCTCTCTGAGGGGGTCAGTAATCTCCCCCCGCAGGGTGATGGACAGACAGATGGAATTGTCCCTGGGAGGCAAAACCCACAGCCACTCCGTCTTATCAGGGTTGAGTTTGAGTCTGTTGACACCCATCCAGGCCCCAACAGCCTCCAGGCACTGGCACATCACTTCCACTGCTTCGGTCTTGGTCAACTTTTGGGAATGTGGCCCAATTAGAGATTCAGTTCAGATGCTGTAAAGAACCAGTGGTTTAATGCAGCGTTTCATAACCGGTGTGCCGCGGCACACTAGTGTGCCGCGAGACATCGTCAGGTGTGCCGCGGCGAGAGGCGGCGGAGGAGAGTGGGCGGATCGGGCGGGCAATGGGGCAGGGCGGAGAAGTCAGGAGCGCGTTTGGCCGGAGGCACCTACTGCCGCACCTCCCTGCCCCTGCCTCCCCACGGTGCCTCCGGCCAAACGCGCCCCTGGCTTCTCCGCCCTGCCCCATTGCCCGCCCGATCCGCCCACTCTCCTCCGCCGCCGCCTCCTGCGTTGGGGCGAGCAATCCGGGAGTCCGGGACTGTGTGGCTTTGCGCCATGAAGAGAAAACGGCCGACTTTTCCCTGCTGCCGTTTTCTCTTCATGGCGCAAAGCCACACAGTCCCAGACTCCCGGATCGCTCGCTTCTCCGGTCAGCAAAGCCATCTGCCCAGGAAAGCGCCGCGCTGGCCGGAGAAGCGAGCGATCCGGGAGTCCGGGACTGTGTGGCTTTGCGCCATGAAGAGAAAACGGCAGCAGGGAAAAGTCGGCCGTTTTCTCTTCATGGCGCAAAGCCACACAGTCCCGGACTCACAGATCGCTTGCTTCTCTGGCCAGCGCGGCGCTTTCCTGGGCAGATGGCTTTGCTGACCGGAGAAGCGAGCGATCCGGGAGTCCGGGACTGTGTGGCTTTGCGCCATGAAGAGAAAACGGCCGACTTTTCCCTGCTGCCGTTTTCTCTTCATGGCGCAAAGCCACACAGTCCCGGACTCCCGGATCGCTCGCTTCTCCGGTCAGCAAAACCATCTGCCCAGGAAAGCGCCGCGCTGGCCGGAGAAGCAAGCGATCCGGGAATCCGGGACTGTGTGGCTTTCGGCCGGGCTAACGGGAGGCGGCGTGAGGCCGGGCGCTGGGGACGTCTGGGAGGGCGAGGAGGCTGATGGCTGCTGCGCACTCCACTCTCTCTCCGGCTCTCTCTCGCTCTTTCTTTTTCTCTCTGTTGCTGGCGTGGTGAACGAGAGAAAGAGAGAGAGAGAAAAAGGAGGGGAGAGAGAATGAGAGAAAGAAAGCAAGAGAGAGAGAGAAAGAAAGGGGGGAAGGAGGGAGAGGGAAAGACATAGAGGGAGGGAAGGAGGGAGAGAGAAAGAGAGCAAAAAAGAGAGGAAGAAAGAAAGAAAGAGGGATGGAGAGAAAGAAGGGAAGGAAGGAAGAGAGAGAAAGAGGGAGGGAGAAATAGAGTGAAATGGAGGAAGAGATTTTTTTTGTCCAAACTTTTCTTTAGCCCCCCCGCCCCCCCCTTCAGTGTTCCCCAGAATTTTGAAAACATGAATAATGTGCCGCGGCTCAAAAAAGGTTGAGAAACACTGATTTAATGAATGAAGTGCAATTGTTTATTTCAGTTCTCAGAATTCTTCATGAGTTAGGCCTGGTTAGGAATTTCTGGAAGTTGAAATCCACCGATCTTAAAATTGCCAAGGCTGTGAATAGTATTTAGATTTATAAACTGCCCCACAGTACTTTACAGCACTCTCAGCAACTGGGACTTCATTTAACTACCCTTGGAAGGATGGCTGGCTGAGTCCACCTTAAGCCCCATCGGAATCAAACTGTAGGTTGCAGGCAGAGTTTGCTTGCAATACTGCATTCTAACCACTGTTCCCGAGGGCTCCTAACCCTGTTTTAGATGTTCATATTTATTTGAAAGGATATGCAGTATGTATCTTATGAATGGTATGTGACTCTTTAATTGTGACGTAATTATTCTAGGTGACACAGAGAAACTAATTCAGAAAGCACGGAGGGCTCTGGGACCTTCAGCTGAAGAATCGACAAGTCTCCTGAAAAATGGTGGCAGTCCATGTACGGTGGATGTACTAGAAGCAGAAAGAGCATGGGATAATGTTCCTGTTGGTTTGTGAGTATATGAGAATCCCAGTAAGATTTTTTATGGACACACAGAATGGGCAATATCCCGAGGAATATCAGCTTCTTCAACCTACCTGAACGTCATAAACTGATGGCGTTTGGGTAAGAAACCTAAGAAGTTCCCTGCTAGACCCTGTTCTCCTAATGGTGGAGCCAGATTCTTCATGAGTTTGTCCACTTTGAAAGTCATTTCCTTCACAAGTACATCTGTAGTTTAACTATGCTCTCCAGCTCTCCTGATTTCTCAACCACTTAGCTTCATAAGCTGACTCCAGATCAGAGGTATCCAACCTTGGCAACTTTAAGTTTTGAGAGTAGGAGTTGAAACAGTTTTTGTCCAGGATGCGAGGGGTCAGTAAATATTTTCCCCGCCCTCTTTTTGACTCGTGCAGTATACAGGTCCTCAATGGAAGGCAGGTTAGCAGCAATTGATTTTTTTCCTGCAGTTCTGATTATCCTCTGAAGTCAGGGTCTATCGTGCTGGGGCTATATATATATATGTTTATATATATATGCCGAACCAAACAGTCTTGTGACTGATTTTATGACCTTTTGGGCACAGTCATTCTGCAAATTGCGTGGCCAAATTAATTGTGTGGTTGTTAAGCAAAACCATTGTAAATATTTGCCATAGCAACATAGAAGACTGACGGCAGAAAAAGACCTCATGGTCCATCTAGTCTTCCCTTATACTATTTCCTGTATTTTATCTTACAATGGATATATGTTTATCCCAGGCATGTTTAAATTCAGTTACTGTGGATTTACCAACCACGTCTGCTGGAAGTTTGTTCCAAGGATCTACTACTCTTTCAGTAAAATAATATTTTCTCATGTTGCCTTTGATCATTCCCCCAACTAACTTCAGATTGTCAACTGCCCAAATTGTGATTATATGGTTGTGGGCATTCTGCAATGGTTGTAAATGTGAGAACCGATTATAACTCACTTTTTTTTTAAGCCCCATTGTAACTGCAAACAGGTACTAAACAAATAGTTGTGAGGTGAGAACTACCTGTAATTAGCCAACTATAGCCAGATGTATTTTTCCTCCTTCCTTCCTTCCTTCCTTCCGTCCGTCCTTCCTATTCCACCTTTATTATTTTTTCAAATAAGGTGCGAACAAACTTTCCTTCTCTTATTTTCTCCACAACATAATGAATGCATGCTCTGTTCACCAGCCCACCTCAGCAACTTACTTGCTTATTTATTTGTTTGTTTGTTTGTTTATTTATTTATTTATTTATTTAGTCCAATACACAATACATATTGCAGAGGATAGACATGAAATATTATATATAAAGAAAAGATATAAAAGTAGAGGAGAAGATATATATGAAAGGAAGAAAAGATATATGAGATATGAGATAAGGAGAGACAATTGGACAGGGGACGAAAGGCAGGCTAGTGCACTTATGTACGCCCCTTACTGACCTCTTAGGAACCTGGAGAGGTCAATCGTGGATAGCCTAAGGGAGAAATGTTGGGGGTTAGGGGTTGACACTACTGAGTCCGGTAATGAGTTCCACGCTTCGACAACTCGATTGCTAAAGTCATATTTTTTACAGTCAAGCTTGGAGCGATTAATATTACGTTTGAATTTGTTGCTTGCTCTTGTGCTGTTGCAGTTGAAGCTGAAGTAGTCATTGACAGGCAGGACGTTGCAGCATATGATTTTGTGGGCAATACTTAGATCGTGTTTTAAGGCGTCGTAGTTCTAAGCTTTCTACACCTAGGATTGATAGTCTGCTTTTGTAGGGCATTCTGTTTCGAGCTTGTTGTACTTAATAAAAAGTGGAGGAGAAAAATCTTTTTACGGTTCTGGAGACCCTTTCTGTGAGACCCTCATTTCCTTGAAGTCCACTCCAGAACAGTTCTCTCTCTCCCTAAAACCCACATAACCAATACGACACTCCTGTTTAGTCACCCAGGTGACAAGTGTCCTTCAGCCATTCGCCTGGCAACAAAGCTGAGTGGGCAAAATCCATGTCAGTAATTCTTTGCTCATTTTGACATTTTCTTGTTTTGTTCCCTTGTGAAATTCTGCTAAGAATTCAATTGCATTTTTAAAATATATTTTTTCATAGAAGTTAGTAAAGCTGGGGACAGACTCTTTAGGACTGGGGAATTGGAAAAATTGCAGCTGAGAATCTGCCTTTTTGTTTTCTAGCCCTTCTGGCCTTGTGCATTTGTTGCTTAGTAATACACTGCTCAAATAAATAAAGGGAACACTCAAAGAACACATGCTAGATCTGAATGAATGAAATATTCTCATTGAATACTTTTGTTCTATACAAAGTTGAATGTGCTGACAACGTGTGAAATTGATTGTCAATCAGTGTTGCTTCCTAAGTGGACAGTTTGATTTCACAGAAGTTTGATGTACAGTGGTACCTCGTGATACGAACACTTCGAGATACGAACCCGGGGTTCAGAAAATTTTTGCCTCTTCTTACAAACCCACGTTTCGGCCAACCAGGAAGGACGTCTTCGTGACGTCAAAGCTCCGCCCATGGAATTCCCTATTGGGATTCCCCACCTCCTTTCCATAAATAAAATAAATATTCTTTGAGAAGTCTACCTGCCTCAGAGTTTTGCTTGCAATGGATCTGTTGCCTGGAACCCTGACACTATTTCGTCGGATGGAAGAAATTGGGAATCTCAGTCTCTTGGGCTCAATGGAATCTGGCACTGATCTTGTTCACAAAGAAGATACAGTTGTAGCATTGCCTTGTCTTGATGGAATTTTCCTTCATCCTGAGAAAGCCTCAAGTTGATCAAGTGTCTTAGTTGAGATTAAAGCTACCAAAAAGGCTGTCTTATAGGCAAGGAGGGTTTTAATGAGGGTCTATCAGATGACTTTGAAAGGAGCAGTAGTTAGCTCTCTCAAAGCTAATAGCAAACCCAAAAAGGAAAAAAGGATAAGCAGCTAAAAATTGAAAGGAAAAAACAGAATTATTGGAATTTCTGGATATATTTATGCATTGGGCTATTCTTGGATTGTAATGATTTGTTTTTCAATTATAGTGTATAAACATAATTCAGAAACTTAAAAAAAAATATTTCTTACTTTGGGTTCCTAACTTTTATATTTCTATCTACAGAAAATCTCCAGTACCTATATCCTATGTGGAGGAGAATTCGCCACCAAATCCCAAGGCCAGCATAGTCAATAATTTTTTAGAAGATTGTTTGCAGAATGGCCAACAGGTAAATAGTCCCTCGGGCATATAAACTAAATTAATAAAATAAAATAAATAAATAGAACATGAAGGGATGAATGTTAACATTAAGCCTGCATTAGTTAAAGCAGGGCTTTCCAGAGATTTTGCGCAATTGTTAATATCAGTTGTGGGTGAATGCTCTCAATTTTAATGCCCATGTTACACCAACACTCCGCAGTCTGCATTGGTTGCCGATCAGTTTCCGGTCACAATTCAAAGTGTTGGTTATGACCTATAAAGCCCTTCATGGCACCGGACCAGATTATCTCAGGGACCGCCTTCTGCTGCACGAATCCCAGCGACTAGTTAGGTCCCACAGAGTAGGTCTTCTCCGGGTCCCGTCAACTAAACAATGTCGTTTGGCGGGACCCAGGGGAAAAGCCTTCTCTGTGGCAGCCCCGGCCCTCTGGAACCAACTCCCCTCAGAGATTAGAATTTCCCCCACCCTCCTTGCCTTTCGTAAGGTGCTTAAAACCTACCTCTGCCACCAGGCATGGGGGAATTGAGATAATCTTTCCCCTAGGCCTCTACAATTTTATGCATGGTATATCTGTATGTATGTTTGGTTTTTATAATAATGGGTTTTTAACTTTTTTTAGTATTGGATTATTATTATATGTTGTTTTATTACTGTTGGAGTTATATTGTGTTGTTTTTTGAGCAGTATAATAGCTCAACTTGGAAGGAAGGAAGGAAGGAAGGAAGGAAAGAAGGAAAGAAGCTTGCTCTCTACTGAGCAGTACTTCTGGGTATTGATTTACTTGGAGTTATATTGTGTAGTTAAATATTCCCTTTATTTTTTTGAGCAGTATATTTCTATCTCTGGACAGAGCAAAGACTAAAGAAGAGATTTCCTACAAAGACTACAGAATATTCTTTTTAGGTATTAAGAAGTAAACATAATGGGAGAATTCACTTTTACATCACAGTCCAAAACTCTCATTTGGGAAAGATAACTGTTTTCAATCTTTTTCAGATAGGCAGAGTCTTCCTTTCTCTCTTTCTTTGATTCCAGGAGAGTACGTTTTCAGGTGGAAACCATCATGGTCCCGTAGAAGCTTTGAAACTCATGCTGTTTAACCTTCAGGCAGTTCAGCACAGCTTTCACAAAAGCAAATCTGACAGACCAAATGACGAGTCCTCAAAAGTAAGC
Source organism: Erythrolamprus reginae (assembly GCF_031021105.1). NCBI lineage: Eukaryota > Metazoa > Chordata > Lepidosauria > Squamata > Dipsadidae > Erythrolamprus > Erythrolamprus reginae. The sequence continues at coordinate 339,750,419 of NC_091951.1, read as the reverse complement.
AGTTCTGTTTAAAATGAGATTCTCCATGGTGTTTAATTTTTGTATGATTATCTGTATCTGGCTCTTCGCTATTAGCTCCTGAATGCAGGCCTGAGTTCCTAGATTTATTCTTGAGTGGTGAGGCTTTGATATTTCCTACCAAAGATGGCAGATCAGTGAATGGATGTAGGGATGGATGGGTGTGTCCAAGGACCCATGCAGGAAATACCTCCACATGTGCTTCTAGCTTTATGCTATACAGTTCAGTGGAGAGGGGGGGGAAACCAAAACCTTCTTTTAGCTTCTTTGAATTTCACAGTTTCCTGTGAGTTCTACTGGTAAATTATTGGACTCAGAATGCAATTACAGTTACATTATAGTTATACTTCAGTAATTGTTGGATTATTTTTTTCCATTCTATTATATATGCACCGAGACAAATTCCTTGTGTGTCCAATCACACTTGGCCAATAAAATTCTATTCTATTCTATTCTATTCTATTCTGAAGTAGCCCTACAGCTGTGGCTTTTAGAAAATAAATAATCTCCTTTAAGGTCCATTTTGAGACAATAACTGCATGATATTGCATTCCCACCCACCCCACACATATAAAAGAGTGACAGAAAGTGAGGAAGGAAGCAGGGAAGGAAGGAAAGAAAGAGAAAGAAAGAAGGCAGTAAATAAAACAAGATCAAATAAAGAGCAAGGAAGTATGCCTATACAAGACATGGTAAGCAGAAAAATATATAGGACCCAAGAGGGAGATCAAAATAAGGCTCCATGGGAGGATCTTTTTTGGGTGGTGGAAACATCTGAAACCAGCTGGAAGACAAATTGCACTGGAGAACATGAGGTCCAGAGCCCCAAGTGATTCTGTGTCAGGAAATTCCTTATCCAGTTTCACCTTCCTTTTCCTCCTTATGGAAGAGCCAACATAGAGAGGTATGTCGTTGACAAGTGGCAGGAGAAAAAAGCAGGAGGAATGTATGTGGCATGACCATGTAGGGAGTGAGCAACCAGCAACCTTCTATTCCCCAAATAGGCAACCTTCCTCAAGCTTCTTTCAGCCTTAAGGACCATGATTTGGCCAGATAGCACTAGCAATGGTGATCTCCCATTTCAAACACAGAAAGCTGGATGGACCAGCAATCCTTGGGTATAAATCTCCATCTCAGGGGAGGTGGAGGACCAGAGGCAGATATGGCAGGAGACATGAGGTAGGCTGCTCTCAGGGGACTAGAGTTCACTGCTTGAAAGTGATCCCTTGTTCCAGCCCCAATTCTTCAATCGTGCGACTGCATTTCAGATGCTCAGGAACCAAGACACATTTACAGCTCTTTTCACAGGATGTCCAGCAAACAGGGAAATCGGGATTATCAGGGAAACCGGCGGTTTGGGAAATATCAGGGAATTCATGAAAAAAATTGAATAAATCAGGGGGGAAAAATCCAACTGTATTAAAACATTTAAAAGTCGGAAAAATCATGAAAACAATAACCTGGATCACTCTGCCTGGCAGAGTCAAGCAAAAATGAGCTTGCTTCCTCAGCTACCAATATTTCTCCATGGCTTAGCCATTTGGTATGATGATGTCAGGGAAATATCAGGGAATTTCAAAATGTTTTCCCCCTGGACACCCTGTTTTAGCATTACAGTGATCCCTCTATTATCACGAGGGTTCCGTTCCAAGACCCCTCGCGATAATCGATTTTTCGCGATGTAGGGTTGCGGAAGTAAAAACACCATCTGCGCATGCGCGCCCTTTTTTCTATGGCCGCGCATGCGTAGATGGTGGAGTTTGCGTTCCCCGCCGCCCACGCAAAGGGGAAACCCCGGCTCCTCGCTGATGCCCGCCGCTCGCCCGCCCGCCAGCAAGAGGGGGAAGACCCAGGGAAGGTTCCTTCGGCCGCCCAGCAGCTGATCTGCTCGGCGCAGCAGCAGCGAGCAGACGAAGATCGGGGTTTCCCAGCCGCCCACGCAAAGGGGAAACCCCGGCTCCTCGCTGATGCCCCCGCTCACCCGCCCGCCGCCCGCCAGCAAGAGGGGGAGAGATAGAGAAAGAGAGAGAAGGAAAGAAAGAGATGAGAGAGGGAGGAAGAGAGTGTGAGAGAGGAAGAAGCAAGATAGAGAAAGAAAGATGAGAAAGGAAGGAAGAGAGTGACGTCATCGGGTGGAAAAATCGTGATATAGCGTTTCGCGAAGATCGAGATCGCGAAACTCGAGGGATCACTGTATAACATTTTTGCCCCAAAACTGCATTTACTTCCAGTTTTCAGCAAACCTGGCCCCGCAGCAAATGGTTGATTGACCTAAAGACGGCTGCGAAACAGGTCATAAATTTGGGTAGGCCATGTGGGTGACCCACTTTATGTTCATCACAACTTGCAATTATAATGAGCATGCTCCATTGAGCTCTGTTAAGATGTTCATGAACTAGGAGAGCCCATGGTAACAACGTCAGCCAATGAATAGGCATAAGCAACTAAGTCAGCCAATGGGATATCACCACTTCTGAGTTTGTGCAGAGAATCGAAACTGAAAGCTTCAGCTTAAGGCTGGGCGTGGCTCAGCTCACTCTGAACTCTGCTGTCTAACTGCTTGAAGAAGGACTCTGCTAATGATATTGTAAATTCATCTGTTACTGTGTTTATAAAGACTGTTGTGTATACTCCTGTTCAGTTTGGGGATTTTTCGGATTCTGATTCAGAAATGGTTATGAATTAGTGGTAGGGCCTGATTTAGAGGCGGAAGAAGAAGTAGCAGACCAACCACAGGACGTTTCTACGGGTGGAACAAAGGAAAGAAAAATAAAGACGATGTGGTGTTTTACAAATACAGTGAATCCTCGAGTTTCGCGTCCTCAAGGATCGCGAAAGGGCTATTTCGCTAGTTTTCAACCCGGAAGTAAACTCCACCATCTGCGCATGCGTGCCCTTCCACGCATGCGTAGATGGTGGAGTTTCCCCGCCGGGCAGAGGCTTCCCTGGGTCTTCCCCCTCTTGCCCCGGTAAGACCCCAGCGGCGGTGGGCTGGAGCGCGAGCTTGGGGCAGCCTAGCTCCGCTTCCCAGCTGGGAAGCGGAGCCGGCAACAGCGTGGGCGGGCGGGCGGCGCGCGCGAGCTTGGGGCAGCCTAGCTCCGCTTCCCAGCTGGGAAGCGGAGCCGGCAACAGCGTGGGCGGGCGGGCGGCGCGCGCGAGCTTGGGGCAGCCTAGCCGGCAACAGCGTGGGCGGGCGGGCGGCGCGCGCGAGCTTGGGGCAGCCTAGCTCCGCTTCCCAGCTGAGCGGATCTGGGGTTTCCCCAAGCGCGCGCGCGTTGCTGGGGCCGCTCCCCAGCTGGGGAGCGGAGCCGGTGTTTCTCCAAGCGCGCGCGCGTTGCTGGGGCCGCTCCCCAGCTGGGAAGCGGCCCCAGCAACGCGCGCGCGCTTGGGGAAACCCCAGATCCGCTCCCCAGCTGGGGAGCGGCCCCAGCAACGCGCGCGCGCTTGGGGAAACCCCAGATCCGCTCCCCAGCTGGGGAGCGGCCCCAGCAACGCGCGGGCGGCGGTGGAAGTAAAAACACCATCTGCACATGCGCAGATGGTGTTTTTACTTCCGCACCGCTACTTCGCGAAAAATCGATCATCGCTTGGGGTCCTGGAACGGAACCCTCGCGATGATCGAGGGTTCACTGTATATGCATTTAGCAATCCTTTATTCCCATTATCAGTGGCCTTAGCCGGAGACCAGAATAAAGACGTTTATGAGTCCAGCTGAATCAGTCATCTGTAACAAACTTTAATAAGCTCATGCATTAAGAACTACCCTTTGAGAAGTGTTCGGAAACTTCAGATCGTGCAGAATGCAGCTGCGAGAGCAATCATGGGTTTTCCCAAATATGCCCATGTCACACCAACACTCCGCAGTCTGCATTGGTTGCCGATCGGTTTCCGGTCACAATTCAAAGTGTTGGTTATGACCTATAAAGCCCTTCATGGCATCGGACCAGAATATCTCCGGGACCGTCTTCTGCCTCACGAATCCCAGCCACCAGTTAGGTCCCATAGAGTTGGCCTTCTCCAGGTCCCGTCGACAAAACAATGTTGTTTGGCAGGAACCAGCGGAAGAGCCTTCTCTGTGGCGGCCCCGACCCTCTGGAACCAACTCCCCCCAGATATCAGAGTTGCCCCCACCCTCCTTGCCTTTCGTAAGCTCCTTAAAACCCACCTCTGTCCTCAGGTCTGGGGGAACTGAGATATCCCCTTCCCCCTAGGCTTATAAAATTTATGCATGGGTATGTCTGTATGTATGATTGGTTTCTTAAATTGGGTTTTTTTTACATTACTTTTAATATCAGATTTGTTCATATTGTCTTTTTACTGTTGTTAGCCGCCCCAAGTCTACGGAGAGGGGCGGCATACAAATCTAATAAATAAATAAATAAATAAATAAATAAATAAATAAATAAATAAAAGAGCATCATAATCAAGTGTCTAGCATCCCTCAGTTTGCTGAGCTGAAGCAGTTTCCCAGGCAAAATGACTTGAAAAATTGGTCGTCAATTACAGCAAATATAAACAGCTCAAAGGTTGGGCAACTGATGAGTCAATCTAGATTAGATGTTCACCCAGATATATTGCAGCTTGGAACGTTTCCTTAAGGAAATAATTAAAAGAGGCACCATCCTTTACTGTTACTTATTTGCTTAGACTTCCTTATGTCTTCTCGTACATCAGGATTTAAATGAATCGTTGATAACATTCAGTGCCAAAGGCACCTTTCGGGAATCCGAAAGAAGGTAGATACTTTTTCATGGAATTATATGGAGTTTCAAATATTTAAACTTACGAGTAAGTTGTACAATGAAATTCTTATTTGTCAATACTTTTGAAAGTGAAATATCCTTTTAAACTTGTCCTTGGATTTTCCCTTGAGTAGAAATAATAATAACAACAACAACAACAACAATAAGAATAATAATAATAAGAAGAAGAAGAAACAACAACAACAACGTAAACTCTACCCCAAACATGCTATTGAGCAAAGTTTCCTTCTTTTTTTAAGGTTTCAAGTGAAGATGAAGATTTCAAGTCGATTGATTGTGATATGATCCCTGTGGCCCAGTCTCTTCAGAGGTAAGAGGGGCTGAGATTCCCAGTCTAGCTACACAAATCGTCAAGTCTCATGACAATACAGTGTTCTGGCTAACACCCTATGGAAAGAGGTCTGATGTTATAACATTTTATGTCCAAAAAAGGTTAGGGTTTGTCTTACAGTTACAGGTAATCCTCGATTTACAACCCCAATTGGGACCAGAATTTCCATTGCTAAACAGAAACTTGTCAAGTTTGAGCTGCACCCGATTATACAACTTTTTGTTGTTGTTGTTGTTGCCACAGTTGTTGAGAGAATCCCTGAAGTTATTAAATGAAACACAAGATCTCTTACGGAAATCTAGCTTTCCTCGTTGACTTTGGTTGTCCACTTGTAAATCTTAAATTGGATTTCTTGGCCCTTGACTTAGGCATTTAAAATTTCCCTTCCGTTATCCATTTGGGCATGATGAGAAGAAGGATGTTACTAAACTAAAACACGCCTGGAAGCAAATTCTTTGATTGCTTCATGAAAAATATCTCAGTCAGTTTTTTTGTTGCAACCTATGGATATGCCACTCTTCTGTCATTTCGTCATCATCACTGGCTCCTTCACTCAAAACACAACATTTGGAAGTCTGGTTCACATAATTATTTATTAGATTTGTATGCCGCCCCGAGTCTACAGAGAGGGGCGGCATACAAATCTAATAAATAATAATAATAATAATAATAATAATAATAATAATAATAATAATAATAACAATGTTTTGTTTTAGGATCAAGCATAACGTATATGATATGCCCCTAATTGTGTGAACCAGGATAATACAGTAATACCTTGTCTTACGAACCTAATTGGTTCTGGAAGTAGGTTCGTAAGGCGAAACATTTGTAAGACGAAACATTGTTTCCCATTGGAAACAATATAAAAGCAATTAATCCGTGCAAAAAGAAAAAAAAATCGCAAATGGCGCTCCGCTGGGCACGCCGCCCAGCTGTCACCTTTTAAAACAGCCGGGGGGCTTCTCAGCGTTCTCCCAAACCCGAGCTTTTCGGGTTCGGGAGGCCGCCGAGAAGCGCCGCCGCCCGGCTGTCACCTTCTGAAACAGCCGGGGGGCTTCTCAGTGTTCTCCCGAACGCCAAACCCGGAAGTTCGGATTCTGGAGGCCGCCGAGAAGCCCCCGGCTGTTTCAGAAGGTTACAGCCGGGTGGCGCCGCTCGGCGGAGCGCCATTTGTGTGATCGGCGCCGGCGTTTTCGGCCGATCTGGAGGCTAGAAAGAAGGTGGGGAATCCCAATAGGGAATTCCATAGGCGGAGCTTTGATGTCACGAAGACTGTTTCAGAAGGTGACAGCCAGGCGGCGGCGCTTCTCGGCGGCCTCCCGAACCCGAAAAGCTCGGGTTCAGGAGAACGCCGAGAAGCCCCCCGGCTGTTTTAAAAGGTGACAGCCGGGCGGCGGCGCCCAGCAGAGCGCCATTTTGCGATCTGCGGTGGGTTCGTAAGCCGAAAAAAGTTCATAAGAAGAGGCAAAAAATTTCCGAACCTCGGGTTCGTATCACGAGGGGTTCGTATCATGAGGTACCACTGTATACATTGCTCAATAAATCAGAAATTCCTAGCTTGGCAAATTGTGTGAATTATATCGTTGTGTGATTAGTCTGTCAGCTTTATATTTTTGTATACTTACAATATAAGCAGAATAGTCCTTTTTTTCCCATAGAGCTTTGCATCATTTATCTCGACTTAAAGGATTGGTTAACGATACAAGTGGTAGAGAAGAATCAACAGAATCGCTCAAGACATGAAGCGTTGAACGTAAATGTGTCTACAAAATAAATACAATGCGAAACAACAGTTAAATGCAGAGGGACATATTAAGACACTTGGGAACCTCTGAACTCTGCTTCCTCCCACCCCCCCTCACCCCAAAAAATCTTGTATTTATGTCAATATTAATGTATCGAACTAGATTCTCCAAAGGCATGTTATCTTTTACAAAACTTGGCCAGGCTCTAGAGCGAGCAGCATAGACAGTGGCTAAAGAAAAAAAGTTTTAAACTCCAAAAACTAATTTTGTAATTTTTTACTATTTCCTGACAACAGAGGCCAGAATACAAATGATTATTATCAAATCAGATGTGGTATGGCCAAAAATATGAATTGTATATAGGGATAAGGATAATCCAGATGATGAAATGAGGTGTTAAGGCAACATTATTGCAGAAATGACTTCTTGTGTGTCACTATAATAGGCCTGCATAAATATAACTAATTTTTAAATACACGTTTGGTCTGTTGGAATTTTAAATCCTAATGTCTCCAAAGATGGACTCTGTCTCCATATTTTTATTCCTCTCCCCCTAAACCACAGATTGGAATTCAGCATAACAAATATTTTGGATGTGCATAGAATGACATCACAATTCTCTGCAAAACCATCAAAGTTAATCTACGTTGTATGGTGGTCACTGCTGAATTCCATGCTACATTGGATCTCTCTTGGGATCCATTATTAATTGATTCAGACAGTTGTTTTTCAGAAAACAAAAACACAGAAGGTAGATACATTTGTTTTTCGCTATAAAAATTTGTCAGATTCTAGGCCAGTGATGCCCAGAACGGAATGTATGCATGCATGCGAGCACTGAAGACTTGAAGACTAGCTGGCTGGGGCACATGCCATTGGTTTCCAGCACGCGCATTCATGCCAGCCAGCTGGTATTCTTGCATGCCTACACAGTCTAAAAGTCTGATTCATAATTTGAAACCAATTTGATATCTGAATGAGATCGTCATTTAATCAATTTCATTTGGAAAACTTCAGTTGGGGGAAACCCTTTTTATACATGTGCAGAAGACCGTCAGATATCTGGATCAACTTGGAAAGCATTGATTCAATTTAGATGTCTAATTTTAGAAAGTCAATTGAGTTCAGGGATTTGATTGAACTGCCTTCAAACTGCCATCCTTTGTGTAGTCTGCATGAAATTGTTGATTGGATAAGCGTTTCTGTCTGCTGTAATTTATTCAATAAACTATGCTGAAGCTATGATTTAAGTGTGATTTATGAATCTAAACAAACTAGGTAAATGCAGGTAATCCTCAACTTAACACCAGTTCATTTACTGACCATTCAAAGTTAGAACAAAGTTAGTGTATGGTGGAAATGACTTAGGATCACTTTTCACATTTAGGAATTTTGCAGCATCCACATGATCAGGGAATCAAAATCCAGATGCTTGGCATCCAGTTCATATTGATGACGGTTATTACATGGGGCTCTCTACATGGGGCTACCTTTGAAAAGTGTTTGGAAACTTCAGGTCGTGCAGAATGCAGCTGCGAGAGCAATCGTGGGCTTCCCAAGGTATGCCCATGTCACACCAACACTCCGCAGTCTGCATTGGTTGCCGATCAGTTTCCGGTCACAATTCAAAGTGTTGGTTATGACCTATAAAGCCCTTCATGGCACCGGACCAGATTATCTCCGGGACCACCTTCTGCTGCACGAATCCCAGCGACCAGTTAGGTCCCATAGAGTGGGTCTTCTCCGGGTCCCGTCAACTAAACAATGTCGCTTGGCGGGACCCAGGAGAAGAGCCTTCTCTGTGGCGGCCCCGACCCTCTGGAACCAGCTCCCCCTGGAGATTAGAACTGCCCCTACCCTCCTTGCCTTTCGTAAAGTTCTTAAGACCCATATCTGCTGCCGGGCATGGGGGAACTGAGATACCCTTTCCCCCTAGGCCTTTACAATTTTATGCATGGTATATCTGTATGTATGTTTGGTTTTATAATAAGGGTTTTTAACTTTTAATATTGGATTGTTATATGCTGTTTTTATTACTGTTGTTAGCCGCCCGGAGTCTACGGAAAGGGGCGGCATACAAATCCAATAAATAAAGAAATAAATAATAAATAAATATTATGTCACAAGGTCATGTGACACCCCCCCCCCCCTTGTGCGACCTTCTGGCAAGCAAAGTCAATGGGGAAGACAGGTTCAGTTAACAACCAATTTACTAACTTATCAACTGCAGTGATTCACTTAACAACCGAGGCAAGTAAGGTCATAAAATGGAGCAAAACTCACCAAATACGTCACTTAACAGAGGACACCTTGACTTCAGGGAGTACCTGTAATCAAAAGCATCTTAAATGTGATCAGAGTGATTAACCTTGTAATTGAGTATCTAATACAGGAGTCCCCCAACTTGACAACTTTTAAGACTTGTGGAGTTCAATTCCCAGCTATGCAGGCTGTTGAATTCTGGGAATTGAAGTCCACAAGTTTTAAAGTTGTCAAGTTTGAAGACCACTGAACTAATAGAAGAAGATCCACAGTGATTGGAGTTGCCGATTACAAGATAATTGTTCCCTGCTCTCTTTCCTAGAAATTAGGAATTGGGGACAACTTTTAAATAATTCCCTATGGGCCTACGTTTTAATATACTAATTTTAGTGGAAGCCTTGGTTTGTTACTGCAATAGAATTTTAGTCATGGCTATTTCTGTTCTTGGCCAATATATGAGCCATAATTTCTAGAATGTTTTTTAAAAATTACAGCACATGTGTCTGAGAATAATCCAGGTTAGTTAGTTAGTTAGTTAGTTAGTTAGTTAGTTAGTTAGTTAGTATTTATTTGTTTATTTATTTACTTACTTACTTACTTACTTACTTACTTACTTACTTACTTACTTACTTACTTACTTACTTATTAGATTTGTATGCCATCCCCCTCCGTAGACTCGGGGCTGCTCACAACAATAGAAAACAGTCTATAACAACTCTTATAATTTAACGATTAAAAAAAAAGAAAACATTAAAATCCCCGTTATTAAAGCAGACATACAGATAGACATACCATACTTAAATTGTTCCATACTCTAATAATAATCTAATCTAATCTGCTGTAAAATCAAGAGGACATCTGGAAGACAGAAGCTAAAATCATGTTGAGAGGTTAAAGATCTGGATTGGGAAACAACGAAATTTAACCCAGACATGCAAAGGTTTTACTTGGGAAAAATACAATGCCACAATACCGAATGGAGAATATGCGGCTTGTTAAGAGTAGTCTTTTGCAAACTGAATATGAGTCAACAGTGTAGGAAGTTTTCTGAAAAGGAAAGAGCTGCATCAACAGAAGGATAATTTCCAAATTGTGAAAAATAATAGTTCCTCTATATTCTGCATTGGTTAGGCTCTGCCTTGAGAACAAGTGAAGAAATGTGCAACAAAGAGAGCAAAATTATTTTAAAGTTCAGTAAATCTAAAAAGGAAACATACCTTAGAAGAAAACTAAAAGTCTTTCATGGAAAGAGTGAAGGAGCTTGCTTTGAGAAAGGATAACAAGGGACTAGAACAACCCTTTTCAAATTTGCTTGTTTGCTTACTTACTGACTTACTTATTTACTGACTGACTTAGTTACTTACTTACCTATTTATTTACTTACTTACTTACTTACTTACTTACTTACTTACTTACTTACTTACTTATTTATTGGATTTGTATGCCGCCCCTCTCCGTAGACTCGGAGTGGCTAACAACAGTGGTAAAAACAACATGCGACAATCCAATACTAAAACAGCTAAAAACCCTTATTTTAAAACCAATCATGCATACAAACATACCATACATAAATTGTAGAAGCCTAGGGGGAAAGAATATCTCAGTTCCCCCATGCCTGACGGCAGAGGTGGGTTTTAAGAAGCTTACGAAAGGCAAGGCTTACTTACTTACATTATAGGCCAAATGTCAGAGAGACGGTACATGGAATGAAATCAAAAGCTGTGTCATCTCCAAATGGCAGATATGAGTACATGGTCCTTTTTTACAACCATTCATTCAGCAACAATTTAAACTTACAATAGGGCTGAAACAGTGATACTTACAAATGGTTCATAATGGAGTGGAGTAGAATAGAATCAGTTCTAGCTGTTGCAGCGTCCCTAGAGGAGTCACATGGTTGTGATCCAGGTATTTGGAGATCAGCTTGCAATGATATCACAGCATCGTGATCAAATCTCCGCTGCCACCTTCCAACAAGGAAAGTCAATGAGGAAACCAGGAAGAGGTCACAAATATGAATCATGGGCACTGGACTGAACTACAAGATGCTGGCTGATAGTCCTGATTTTTCAGAGTATAAGACGCACTGGAGTATAAGACGCACCTTAGTTTTTGGGGAGGAAAATAGGGAAAAGAATCTGCTTACCAGGTATTCATCTGACTAGTCTCCTTAGTCTGGTCAGCTTCAGCATATTATTTTATCCCATGGTTAGGGCTTAAAAAAAACTTTATTCGAAAAGAGTAACAATGAAAGAGCTTGCAAGCCATTAAGAGCTGGGAACATCATTAGCACCTGGAAAGAAACATTCGGAGCAAGTAGAGCAATGGAAAAAACCCTGCAAAGACTTAGGGCTTGGAAAACATTCTTCACAGAGAGTAACAAGCTGGTAGACTTAAGAAAACCGGGGAAGACCTAGTGGCTGATTCTGGGTGAACCCCCAAAATTGTTGTTCCAGAAAACTCATGTTGTGCCCCTGACGGAGTCTGAATCTAAGGAGGAAAATGAACAGCTGACGGAGAGTGGTCAAGTGGCTCTGTTGGCTATGTAAGAAACTGAGGAAGGGCAAAGTCAGGCTGGGCAGAGCAGGGGAGAGGTAGAACAAGGGAGAGGGGTGTTAGATGAAGACCAAAGCCTACCCCATTCCCATCCTAGGGCCCATAGGGTAGAACAGAGAAGAGAGAAACGTGTCGTGGCTTACGAGAAAGGAAAGGCCCCCAATTCCCTTCACAAGGTACACCTGGGGATGGAGTTTAAAGGATAGACAAATGGGAGGGGTGGTTGACAAATGCTGAGTTCATCTTGGATTAACTGTTTTATCTGAATTCCTAGCATCCTCCCAACTGATTTGATTTACTGCCATACTAATTCACTTCTGGAACCCCTCATTCATTCATTCATTCATTCATTCATTCATTCATTCATTCATTCATTCATTCATTCGACTTCTATGCCGTCCAATCCCGGAGGACTCAGCCTTATCTTGCTTGCTTTGCCAGATTAATTACTTTATCTTGCCTTGTTGGATTTATAGTTGGAGGTTTTCTGCTTATAACGATTGGACTGGAGTATTTTCAGCCATAGGCTGTTACAGATTTGTGGGGGAACTTTGCTCCAGACTGGAGAGTAAAAGGAACGTTGGGGGCAAAGTTGGAGCTAATAAAGGGACTCATACATATTCTCTGGTTGTGTTGCCTTTGTGCCACCCCCTGAGACATCACAACTGGTTCTTCCTAACTCCCAATAAACCACACATCAAGATGGAGATTTGCAAAAGCTTTATTCTGCACAGAATAAAAGACACAGGAGAATCATTCCCATTTGGCCTGTGGAAAGACCTTCTCAGCAGTACAGTTTTAATAGGTACTTTGCCAAGAGCCCACCTAAAGCCAATCCGTCTTAAGACATCCTAGAACTAGTTTTCTGGAACCACAGAATCCATGGCTAAATTTAGAACTAGATTAGTCATTGTTAAATCCTTCCTGCTATAAATTGTTCTGTTGAGAAAAAGGACATGTCCTCATTTGCATTCATATTTGCCCTGACATTTCCATTACCAAATACAAAAATAGAAACCTGTTGCCTTCTTCATCTACGGAAGGATTGGTGGTAGGACCATGATAATTTTTTTCTCCCAGCTTTAAATGCATGTAAAATTGTACTTTGCTAGCACAAAATGGATAATTTGGGATTTGAGCTGAGTGAAGAAGCACCTCCAAGCAACTTCTCCAGGACAGAAAAGATTAAGCAGGAATGCCATGTAAGTTGCAATGGTTTCAATGTTTGTAAAATATTTAGAAAACTATATTAGTTTTTCTTACTAGGGAAAAAATCTGCATTATAACATGAGTAAGGAAGTATAAAATCTAGAGAATGCACAACTAGACATTATCTTTGCTCCCCCGTTTTTAGTTAATCCAGAGGAACAGTTTGCTAGACCAAACTCTAAAAAGTAGTATTTCTCATCCTACCAAATACAGTGGCTAAGTCTTCTTTTCTTTTTTTATTTTTTTTTATTTTTTCACATCCATATATATATACCATATCAAAACATTACATACTTATACATTTATTCAAAATGTCATAAACAAATATCCTAAATTTGCACTTTTTATACTTTCATCTCCCATCTGTTTTCCTTCTATATTTCATATTATTCCCCTCTCTCCCACTTTCCTACTTCCCTCCCCTGCTCTCCCCTTCCTTTCTACTTCCCCTTCCTCCCTCTTGTCCTTCCCTGAGTACTTTTCATCCTAATCCATTATTATTATTATTATTATTATTATTATTATTATTATTATTATTATTAATTAGATTTGTATGCCGCCCCTCTCCGTAGACTCGGGGCGGCTCACAATACAATAAAACAGTTCATGACAAATCTAATAATTTACAATTTAAAATATTTAAAAACCCCATTATTAAAAAGACATACATACAAACATACCATACATAAATTATATAGGCCCGGGGGAAATATCTCAGTTCCCCCATGCCTGACGACAAAGGTGGGTTTTGAGAAGTTTACGAAAGGCAAGGAGGGTAGGGGCAGTTCTAATCTCTGGGGGGAGCTGGTTCCAGAGAGTCAGGGCTGCCACAGAGAAGGCTCTTCTCCTGGGGCCCGCCAACCGACATTGTTTAGTCGATGGGACCCAGAGAAGGCCAACTCTGTGGGACCTAACCAGTCACTGGGATTCGTGCGGCAGAAGGCGGTCTCGGAGATATTCTGGTCCGGTGCCATGAAGGGCTTTATAGGTCATAACCAACACTTTGAATTGTGACCAGAAACTGATCGGCAACCAATGCAGACTGCGGAGTGTTGGTGTAACATGGGCATACCTGGGGAAGCCCATGACTGCTCTCACAGCTGCATTCTGCACGATCTGAAGTTTCGGAACACTTTTGAAAGGTAGCCCCATGTAGAGAGCGTGGTTAACTGACGGGCAATCTAAAACTCTGACTTCATTCCAACATCGGTACTATTCTTAAACTTAACTCTTAAACTTACAGCTTCCCTTTATCCAGTTCCAGGTATACCTAGAAGAATAATATATGCTTCTATTGGCTAATGCTGCCTCCTTTTCTCCTATTTTTGTCGCCTGAGTCTACCACCTTTAATTTATTTTTTTCCATCCAGGCAGGACCACAGAGTATGGTCCAGAAAGTCAAGACAGCAGATGACGATGATGATGATAATGTCAAAACTATGTCCATTTTCATATATGCAATTTTTGCCAAAGGATTTTTTATATACAAATTTAAAATCTACAAAAAAAGAAAGAATGTAGAAAAGAGAAAATATACATAACAAGAAAAATAGGAAAGATAGAAGAAAAAGTGAACAAGAATCTAGATCCCGAAAAGAGAAAGAAAAAAGTATTTAAAGAAGGGACTTCTAATCTTTAGAGCAGTAATAAACATAATTAATATGGTTTCTTCTCTCCCGAATTACATACTTTCCTTCTTCCCATATTGTTGTTAGTTGCGAAGTCATGGCTGACCCATCACAATCCCATGGACAACATTCCTCCAGGTCTTCCTCTCCTTTATCATGTACTACAATCCATTTGATTTCACCCCGACTGCTTTGGTGACTCCATCCAACCACCTCATTCTCTGACCTCCCCTTCTTCTTTTACCCTCAATCGTTCCCAGCATTAGGCTCTTTTCCAGTGAGTCTTTCCTTCTCCTTAGGTGGCCAAAGTATTTGAGTTTCATCTTCAGGATCTAGCCTTCTAAAGAGCAGTCAGGGTTGATCTCCTCGAGGACTGACCGGTTGGATCTCCTTGCAGTCCAAGGGACTCACAGGAGTCTTCTCCAGTACCATCAGTCAAAGGTGCTCAGTCTTCCTTATGGTCCATCTTTCAAAGCCATACATTGCATCTGGGGAAACCATAGCCCTGACTATACACACTTTTGTTGGCAGGGTGATATCTCTGCTTTTTAGTATACTTTAGTATACTGATTTCCCATAGGTTTTCTCCCTGGGAGCATCTTTTAATTTCTCGGCTGCAATCCCCATCTGCAGTGATCTTGGAGCCCAGGAAAATAAAATCTGTCACTATCTCCATTTCTTCCCCATCTATTTGCCAGGAATTGAGAAGGCCAGATGCCACGATCTTAGTTTTCTTAATGTTGATATCTTCCCATATTCAGCTTTTTAATCAGTAAATCCAGAGACCACTGGTTCTTTTTTGTCCGTTTTCAGGAGAACTATGTATAAAAACTTCCCAGTCTTTTACAAAAGTAATTATTGCTTCTTCCCTAATCCAACAAGTCAATCCAGGCAACTTTGCAACTTCTGCCATCTTCACAATCCGTTCCACATATAAGCATGTGAAAATAGTTAAGATCCTGTCGGGTGTGTCTTCAGCTCTGGCTTTCCAGATGCTGCCTCCAGGGACACTGAACTATTCTACACCTTTCCTTTTCTCCTGTGCTGAATTCTTTAAAAAGAATAAAATACTTACTTCCTGCAAGAAAAGCTGAGAACACTGTTACAGGAAGTAAAATCTCCTGAGCGTCTTCGAATCCGTGTTGATTCCTGGCAATGGCTGGACAAGTCCCTGCAGTTTCCTTGGCAAGAATTTTCATAAGTGGTTTTTTAATTGCCTCCTTCCAAGGACTGAGATAGAACGATTCGCCCAAGGTCACCCAGCTGGTTCTGTGTCTAAGGCAGGGCGAGAACTTAACAATCTTGCAATTTTTAGGCTGGTGCCTTAACTACTACATCACTTCACTTCACTTTCAAACGTCTGAATTCTCTGTTAAATAAGTGTTCTTCCCCAGCTGAGGACCATAAAGAATGCAGCACATACTAAGTTAGTAAACTTAGTTTACTAATTAAGCTTTTTTAGTAGTCGTCAAACACAAATAGAGTTCAAAGCAGTCTTTTCTGAACACCAGCTGTTAATTCAACTTCATTAACAGCCGACACAAGTTCATGAAATAAAAACTCAATTCTGAGTAAACGGTCTTGTAGATAATAGCAATCTTATAGTGGTTGGCAAAATGCCCAGAAGCAATTTGCAGGAAAAATGCCAAGAGTGAACAAGAGCTGATCAAATGCTTCTGGACTCAAGACACGAAGGAATATGAATGAAGTTGTTTCCTGCAAATTGGATCCTTTGTCATTATCCCTTAAATAGACTAGGGGAGTGGTCAATTAGCCCCAAGTTTTACTCCCAAGGAGACCTCCTCCTGAGGAACCACTCCTGCCTTTTGGCAGCTCTGCGTGCCCGTGCATTGAAAATATAATCACTAATTGGAGCTTCTGGAGGTTCTGAAAGCTCTGGCTGAATCTCTGCCTCTGGCACTGACTCCTCTCCAGCCTCCCCACTGTCCAGCTTGGGTGCCAGCTACACAGGTCGCTGGTACATCACCACATCAGCCTCTTTGCTGTCAGAATCAGCTACCAGCCGCATGGGCTGCTGGCGGGATACAACACTAAGTGACAGTGGATGATTTACAGATTAACAGAGTTGGAAGGGACCTTACAGGTCATCTAGTCCAACACCCTGCCCAAAGCATCTGCCTCTACCTAGGATTGAACTCACAACCGTCTGATTGTGAGGCAAGAGCTCCACCTCTAGGCCACAGCAGCTTCTTAAAGTTGGATATTTATTTATTTATTTATTTATTTATTTATTTATTTATTTATTTATTTATTTATTTATTTATTTATTTATTTATTTATTTATTTATTTATTTATTAAATTTGTATGCCACAACTCTCCGCAGACTCGGGGCGGCTCACAACAGCAACAGAAAAACAGTGTAAAATAGAAATTCAATAATTAGAAAGCTAAAAACCCATAATTTAAAAAACATTCACACAACTTACCATACATAAACAGTATAGGCCTGGGGAAGATATATTTTATTCAAAAGCTGAATGATATCTTACTCTGAGAATATATGGATGGTGTACAGCTAGGCAGACGTAGCAGGAATGTAACACTATTGTTGTGACTCCAGTTTTATTGAGTTGTCTTGTAATTCATGGCACCGGACCAGAATATCTTCGGGACCGCCTCCTGCCGCACGAATCCCAGTGACCGGTTAGGTCCCACAGAGTCGGCCTTCTTCGGGTCCCATCGACTAAACAATGCCATCTGGCGGGACCCAGGGGAAGAGCCTTCTCTGTGGGGGCCCCGACCCTCTGGAACCAGCTCCCCCCTGAGATTAGGATTGCCCTCACCCTCCCTTCCTTTCGTAAACTCCTTAAGACCCACCTCTGCCGTCAGGCATGGGGGAACTGAAACATCTCCCCCTTGCCCATGTTGTTTTGCCATTTGTTTGATTGATTGACTGTGTGCCTGTTTTTTATATATATTGGGACTCTTTTATGAATTTATTAATTTTAAATTGTAATTAGATTGGTGGGCATTGGATTTGTTATTATGTACTGTTTTTTATTATTGTTGTGAGCCGCCCCAAGTTTGCGGAGAGGGGCAGCATATAAATCCAATAAATCTAATCTAATCTAATTCTTCCTTTTTCTTCCTTTATTCCCTAAAGATGAATAAGAGCCACTGGTCTCTTCTCCATGTCTTTCTGGTTTGTCTGTTGGCCTGTGCAATAACCACAGTGGTGGGGGTGTTGATTCTCTCTCTACTTTGTGCTCCCACCCCCAACTTTAAAAGACAACAGCCTGAAGTGAATCTAGAAACTCGTAGATCAGCTTCCCAGAAAATTTCAATAACATCTGCCTTCAAGAGCCAGGTTGACCTCAAG
Organism: Erythrolamprus reginae; assembly: GCF_031021105.1. Classification (NCBI taxonomy): domain Eukaryota; kingdom Metazoa; phylum Chordata; class Lepidosauria; order Squamata; family Dipsadidae; genus Erythrolamprus; species Erythrolamprus reginae. The sequence goes on along the minus strand of NC_091951.1, from coordinate 339,732,563 downwards.
TTCCAGTTTCTCCACCATCACACTAAATCCAAGGTATAACTAAATCATTTCTTCCATATTTGCTTTCAACAGGAGAAATATTTGGGAAACTTGGTTTTTAAGGGTTTTTATCCCTGGCTAAACTGCTATTCTTTGGTGAAATTCAAAAAAATAGGTAGGTTCTCATGCCGTATACAGGTCCTCAATTGAAGGCAGGTTGGCAGTCATTGTTTTTTCTGCAATTCTGATTATCCTCTGAAGTCTGTGTCTGTCTGGTTGAGTTGTGTCTCTTGATCTATTTATTTTATTTATTGCTTGCTTGCTTGCTTGCTTGATTTTGTACAATACACAATGAGGGTTTTAGTGGGTATACACATAGTAAAATACATAATGAAGGTTATAGAGGATATACTCCTGGTAAAATATATCTAAGAAAGAATAGAAGATATAGGAATAAAACATATCAGTGAAAGAATAGAAGAAGAGATATGGGAAGAGAAGAAAGGTATAGGAGATATAGGAGAGCAATAGGACAGGGGACGGAAGGCACTCTAGTGCACTTGTACTTGCCCCTTAATGATCTCTTAGGAATATGGATAGGTCAACCGTGGATAATCTAAGGGTAAAGAGTTGGGGGTTTGGGGATGATACTATGGAGTCCGGTAATGAGTTCAATGCTTTGACAACTCGGTTACTGAAGTCATATTTTTTACAGTCAAGTTTGGAGCAGTTAATATTAAGTTTAAATCTGTTTTGTGCTCTTGTGTTGTGGTGGTTGAAGCTGAAGTAGTTGCCAAGAGGCAGGACATTGCAGCATATGATCTTGTGGGCAATACTTAGATCATGTTTAGGGCGTCTTAGTTCTAAGCTTTCTAGGCCCAGGATTGAAAGATATGGAGATATGTGGACTTCAGCTCCTAGCATTCCATAACCAGTTGGGGAATTTGGGGAGCTTCAATTTGCAAGGAGGAGGACGCCCAAGTTGCGAACCCTCTCCGAGAGGCCCAATGATTCCCACCCCAGGGTAATGGACGGACAGGTGGGATTGTCCTTGGGAGGCAGAACCCACAGCCACTCCGTCTTGTGAGGGTTGAGTATGACCCTGTTGACACCCATCTAGACCCTAACAGCCTCCAGGCACCGGCACATCACTTTCACTGCTTCACCGACTGCTTCACCGACTGCCCTTGGATGATCTCACCCAGCAGTGGAGGGCTTTATAGGTCAAGCCTCGAGGTGATGAGGGCATGAGTGACTGTGAGCAATGAGTCCCGGTTCAAATAGGGCCGCAACTGGTGCACCAGGCGAACATGGGCAAACGCCCCCCTTGCCACAGCTGAAAGATGGTTCTCTAATGTGAGCTGTGGATCGAGGGGGACGCCCAAGTTGCGGACCCTCTCTGAGGGGGTCAATAATCCCCCCCCCGGGGGTGATGGATGGACAGATGGAATTGTCCTTGGGAGGCAAAACCCACAGCCACTCCGTCTTATCCGGGTTGAGTTTGAGTCTGTTGACACCCATCCAGGCCCCAACAGCCTCCAGGCACCGGCACATCACTTCCACTGCTTCATTGATTGGACATGGGGTGGAGATGTAAAGCTGGGTATCATCAGCGTGCTGATGATACCTCACCCCATGCCCTTGGATGCTCTCACCCAGAGGTTTCATGAAGATATTGAATAGCAGGGGGGGGGAGAGGACCGACCCCTGAGGCACCCCACAAGCGAGAGGCCTAGAGGTCGACCTCTGACCCCCCACTAACACCGACTGTGACTGGCCGGAGAGGTAGGAGGAGAACCACTACAGAACAGTGCCTCCCACTCCCAAACCCTCCAGCGGGTGCAGAAGGATACCATGGTCGATGGTATTGAAAGCTGCTGAGAGGTCAAGAATCACTAGGACAGATACTAAACCCCTGTCCCAGGCCCACCAGAGATCATCCATCAGTGCAACCAAAGCAGTTTCCGTGCTGTAGCCGAGCCTGAACCCTGACTGCTGAGGGCCTAGATAATCACTTGCGCAAAGGGTCAGTTCCTAGATGTAATGCATGCATGCGTTAATGAGCACTTCTGAACTGGTAGGGAAGGTAAGAGAAACCCACCCCTGATCAAAACCATTCATATTGTCCTGCATCTACAACTTTCCCAGGTGCACCAGTTCCCAGGAGGTGCTATTCAGTGGTCCACATTTCGCAGAAATGATGACGAATACGAGAGCGAAGAAGAAATGGCGTTTGGAACAAGTATCAATGCTCAGCGTTCCAATATGATGTTTGGGACTCTTCTGATCAAAAGCAACGGGTTGCGTGCTCCACACTGGCATTTCAATGCCAACGAACAGGGCTACCTCTTAAAGGTAACATTGAAAGTAATGTTTTAATTTTACCTAATTATTTTTAAACAACTGGAAAGGGAAGAAAGAATATAAAAGTAACTAATGGTGGACGAGTGGAAGAAAAGAGCTTACAGGAAGTCCTCAATTTATGATCATAGTTGAGCACAAAATTTGCGTCGCTAACCAAGACATTTACGCTGCCCAGAGTCCAGAAGAAGTTGGGCGGTCCATAAATTAAACAAATCAATGAATTAAATAAATAAATTTGTTAAGTAAGCTTTGCCCCATTTTATGACTTTTCTGGATCCAGCTTTCAATTTAATCACTGTAGTTGTTAAGTTAGTTACATGGTTGTAAAGTGAACCTGGCTTCCCCATAGATTTTGCTTGTCAGAAGGTGGTCAGTGACCTCTGGACACCGTAACTATCATAAATATGAGCCAGTTGCCAAAGTGTCAGAATTTACTAAATTTGCACTGCTCACATTGCAAGTTTTTTCTCATCATTCCTATTCTCCATTTCCTCCCACTTAGGACTGTATGACTGTACCTTGTTGCTTGTATTCTTAAGATTTTTATTAATATTGATTGTTTCCTCATTGCTTATTTGACCCCTATGATAATCAATAAGTGTTGTATCTCATGATTCTTGACAAATGTATCTTTTTCTTTTATGTACACTGAGAGCTTTTGCACCAAGACAAATTCCTTGTGTGTCCAATCATGCTTGGCCAATAAAGAATTCTACTCTATTCCATTCCATTCCATTCCATTCCATTCTATTCACAACTTCTGGAGGCAAGCTGTTCCACTGATCAACCGTTCTGGCTGTCAGGAAATTTCTCCTTAGTTTTAAGTTACTTATCTCCTTGTTTAGTTTCCACCCATTGCTTCTTGTTCTACCCTCAGGTGGTTTGGAGAATAGGTTGAGTCCTTCTTCTTTGCAGCAACCCCTGAGATATTGGAACACTGCTATCATGTCTCTCCTGGTTCTTCTTTTCATTAAACTAGCCATGCCCAGTTCCTGCAACTGTCCTTCATATATATATAAATAACATGTTTATGCCGATTACAAATTTGGTTTTTTCACCCATTGTTCGAGCCAAGTCAATTTCAGACTCTCATTTCCCTATTTACTGGGGTATTAATAGTTGTCATATTTTGTTTTGTTGCTGATGTGTTTCACAGGGAACTGCGTGGATTGGGGTAGTTGATGCTGATGGAGATACAACAGCTACATACAACGTCACGGCAGGACAGATTATTTTCTTCCCTCGAAATACCTTGCATTGGGTCAAGAATGTTGGCGTAGAAGAGTGTTTGTTCTTGTTGTTTTTCACAACTCATGAGGAGCTTCAGACTCTGGACCTCGATGATACATTTTTCTTGACACCCAAAGACATTGTGGCAAGATCTCTGAAGGTCTGTACAACTGGAATTCCAAATCCTATTTCTTGCAACTTACAACTACAGTGGTACCTCTACCTACAAACGCCTCTACTTATGAACTTTTCTAGATAAGAACCGGATGTTCAAGATTTTTTTTTGCCTCTTCTCAAGAACCGTTTTCCACTTGCAAACCCGAGGCTCCAAAACCGTAACCGGAAAAGGCAGGAAGAAGCCTCCTTGGGGCCTCTCTAGGAATCTAAGGAGAGAAAACAGGGCCTTCACCCTCCCTGTGGTTTCCCCAATCACATACATTATTTGCTTTTACATTGATTCCTATGGGAAAAATTGCTTTTTCTTACAAACTTTTCTACTTAAGAACCTGGTCATGGAACAAATTAAGTTCGTAAGTAGAGGTACCACTGTACTTTGACTGCCATTCTGAATATCTGCTTTCTGGATACCTATCCATTGCAAATTCAAAAATCTTTCTGGGTAAGATACTATTATTATTATTAATTGGATTTCTATGCCGACCCTCTCCAAAGATTTGGGCGGCTTACAACATATAATAAAAAACCCCCCAATAAAATACAATAGCAAATCTAATTAATTAATTAGCTAAATATCTAACCTAAAATCCCTAATATTTTAAAAATCAATCGTACACATTCAGACCTCAGCCATACATAACATTAATCGGCCATGGGGCCTAAGATGAATTGCCCCAAGCCTGGTGACATAAATGAGTCTTAAGACTCTTACGGAAGGCGAGGAGGGTGGGGACAGTGTGAATCTCTGGGGGAGCTGATTCCAGAGAGCCGGGCCCCCCCCAGAGAAGGCTCTTCCCCTAGGCCCTGCCAAGCGACATTGTCTGGTTGACAGGACCTGGAGAAGGCCAACTCTGTGGGACCTAACTGGTTGCTGAGATTCATACAGCAGAAGGCGGTCCCACAAGTAATCTATCCTGATGCCATGTACGGCTCATTGTACGGCTCATCACTTTGAATTCTGTCCGAAAACCAATCGGCAACCAGTGCAGTCCACGGAGTGTTGGAGAAAAGTGGGCAAGATATAAAATAAACCAGCAGACTTTGGCTGAAGTTACCCTTGAACATTTTTTTCCTCCACGCTTTCCCTTCAAAAGGAGAAATCATTAAAATCTTGTAACTTAATATTTGTAAGAAAAGAAATGGCAGAACCTGGAGGTGAGTCAAAAGAGGAATCAGCCTAGAGCAATGATGGCAAACCTTTTCCCCCTCAGGTGCCGAAAGCGCATGCGCACACACTATTATGTCTACGTGATTGCCCACACCAATAATTCAGTGCCCGGGGAGGGCGAAAATTGTCTCCCCTCCCCCTCCCAGAGGCCCTCTGGAGACCAGACGTTTCCCAACTTCTGGTGGGCCTGGTAGGCCCATTTTTCACCCTCCCCAGGTTACAGAGACTTTCCTGGAGCCTGGGGAGGGCAAAAATGCCCTCTCCCATCCCAAGGAGGCCCTATGGAAGCTGAAAATGCCCTCCCCAAACCTCATGTGAGACCAAATCAGCTGAGCGGTACGCACATTTGTGCTGGAGCTGAGCTAGGGCAATGGCTCGCATGCTGGCAGATATGGCTCCGCAAGCCACTTGTGCCACCTGTGCCATAGGTTCACCATCACTGACCTAGAGTCTCTAAGTAGCCACAAAGGGACTAGGTCCAACTCCTGCTGAATTCTCTTGAGCCTTATCTAGTGCCAAAATAATGCTAACCATTACTTAAGTATACAGGCCCTGAGTAGTAATACATTATTTTAACTGGAATATCATGTGTGGTCCTGGTCTTAGGCATCTAAGAATCTTCTTCATTTGGCTCATTACCACTCACCTGTTTGTAAGCAAAAATTAACTTTATTGGATGAAGTCATTGCCACTCCTACATGGATTCACTATTATATTATATTAATATGAGAACTGCAGAAAAAACAATTGCTGCCAACCTGCCTTCCATTGAGGACCTGTATACTGCACGAGTCAAAAAGAGTGCGGGGAAAATATTTACTGATCCCTCGCATCCTGGACACAAACTGTTTCAACTCCTACCCTCAAAACGTCGCTACAGAGCACTACAGACCAAGACAACTAGACACAAGAACAGTTTTTTTCTGAATGCCATCACTCTATTAAACAAATAATTCCCTCAACACTGTCAGACTTTCTACTAAATCTGCACTTCTATTCTACTAGTTTTTCTCATCATTCCTATCACCCATTCCTCCCATGTTGACTGTGTGACTTTAACTTGTTGCTTATATCCTAAGATTTTTATTAATATTGCTTCTTCATTGCTTATTTGACCCCTATGACAACCATTAAGTGTCGTACCACATGATTCTTGACAAGACGGAGTGGCTGTGGGTTTTGCCTCCCAAAGACAATTCTATCTGTCCGTCCATCACCCTGGGGGGGGAATTATTGATCCCCTCAGAGAGGGTCCGCAACTTGGGCGTCCTCCTCGATCCACAGCTCACATTAGAGAAACACCTTTCAGCTGTGGCGAGGGGGGCGTTTGCCCAGGTTCGCCTGGTGCGCCATCTGCGGCCCTATTTGGACCGGGAGTCACTGCTCACAGTCACTCATGCCCTCATCACCTCGAGGCTCGACTACTGTAACGCTCTCTACATGGGGCTACCTTTGAAAAGTGTTCGGAAACTTCAGATCGTGCAGAATGCAGCTGCGAGAGCAATTATGGGCTTCTCTAAGTATGCCCATATTACTCCAACACTCCGCAGTCTGCATTGGTTGCCGATCAGTTTCTGGTCACAATTCAAAGTGTTGGTTATGACCTATAAAGCCCTTCATGGCATCGGACCAGAATATCTTCGGGACCGTCTCCTGCCGCACGAATCCCAGCGACCGGTTAGGTCCCACAGAGTCGGCCTTCTTCGGGTCCCGTCGACTAAACAATGTCATCTGGCGGGACCCAGGGGAAGAGCCTTCTCTGTGGGGGCCCCAACCCTCTGGAACCAGCTCCCCCCTGAGATTAGGATTGCCCCCACCCTCTCTGCCTTTCGTAAACTCCTTAAGACCCACCTCTGCCGTCAGGCATGGGGGAACTAAAACACCTCCCCCTTGCCCATGCTGTTTTGTTGATTGATTGACTGTGTGCCTGTTTTTTATATATATTGGGATTGTTTTATGAAATTACTAATTTTAAATTGTAATTAGATTGGTGGGCATTGGATTTGTTATTGTGTACTGTTTTTTATTATTGTTGTGAGCTGCCCCGAGTTTTCGGAGAGGGGCGGCATATAAATCCAATAAATCTAATCTATAAATCTAAATGTATATTTTATTTTATGTACGCTGAGAGCATATGCACCAAGACAAATTCCTTGTGTGTCCAATCACACTTGGCCAATAAAGAATTCTATTCTATTCTATTTACTTGTGTTCTCTAGCCTCAAGGCGGTATGGATTTCATCCGGTCATTCCAGAAACAAGCAGAAGACCAAGTCATCAGTCTTCCACCCAACCTAGCAGAGCTTGTTCAGAATGCCAACTACAACCAGTCTGCAGATATGCTTGTATGGCGATACTTCTTTGACTTAAAAGGTACAACCAACTAGGGCAGTGATGGCAAACCTTTTTTGACTTGGGTGCCAAAAGGCTACGCATGCGTGCGATAGTATGCACAATTGTGCCCACACCCATAATGCAATGACCTCCCCCTGCGCATGCGCACAACCCCCTCATTGCTCCCATGTATGTGCACAACACTCACTTCCCCATGCATGCGCATAGGTCTCACTGAAGCCTCCAGACGTCTGGTAGGCCTGTTGGGCTGTTTTTTGCTCAGGGAAGCCTCCTGAAGCCTGGGGAGAGGAAAAACGGCAAACTGGGCCAACCAGAATTATAGAAATTGTTCTGTCGGGCTCTCTAGTAGAATCCTCCCAAAAATTCACAGGTACAAATTTCAGACACACACACGTTTGAAAATTCAACACAATGTTCTTTATAATGAAAATTCACTTAAACCAAGCCCTCTTTTGGTATAGCAAAGAGCCCTCGTCTCCAAACAAACTGGTAATTTGTACAAGTCCCTTATCAGTTCTGTGATACTTATCTTGCAGCTGTGAGGCAATTCACAGTCCTTCTTCTTTCACAAAATGAAACACACTTTGCTCTGGTTTAGTTTCAAAGCGGGGAAAAATCAGCACACAAAAAGTCGAAGTCAGTAAAGCAGTCACAAAACACCACGATTAGATAATCCTCCACAATGGCCAAACCCTATTTATAGCAGCCTCACTAATTACCACAGCCCCACCCAACCACAGGTGGCCTCATTTTCTTTGATAATAATCTCTCAGTTGTTGTTGCCTATGCATCGCTCTCCGCATGCGTGGCTGTATCATTAACTCTTGTTCTGAATCCAAGGAGGAGCTAGATAATTGATCTCCTTCTGAGCTGTCTGCCCCACTCTCCTCCTCCCTGTCACTCATGTCTTCTTGGTCAGAGGAGCCTTCATCATCAGATTCCACCGGGGGCAAAACAGGCCTGCAGCATGTGGATGTCTCCCCCACATCCACAGTCCTTGGGGCAGGAGCTGGGCCAGAGCTAACCATAACAGAAATGAACTTCTGAAGAGTGTTCAGAAACTTCAGATCGTGCAAAATACGGCCGTGCGAGCAATCATGGGCCTTCCTAGAAATGCCCATGTCTCATCAACACTCGATGGCCTGCACTGGTTGCCAATTAGTTTCCGGTCACAATTCAAAGTGTTGGCAATGACGTATAAAGCCCTACATGGCATTGGACCAGAATATCTACGGGACCACCTTCTGCCGCATGAATCCCAGCGGCTGATTAGGTCCCACAGATTATTTTTAATGATAGTGGGCTTTTAAGTTAGTTTTTTTCTTAACATTAGATTTGTATTTGTATTGTATTGTTACTATTGTTGTGAGCCGCCCCTAGTCCTTGGAGAGGAGCGGCATACAAATCTATTATTATTATTATTATTATTATTATTATTATTATTATTATTATTATTATTATTATCATCATCATCATCATCATCATTCATTGATTCATTCATTCATTCATTCATTCATTCATTCATTCATTCATTCATTCATTGGATTTGTATGCCGCCCCTCTCCGGAGACTCGGGGCGGCTAACAGCAATAATAAGACAGCATATAACAATAATCCAATACTAAAAACAATTAAAACCCATTATAATAAAAAACACTTATTGTAAAACCAAACATACATACAGACATACCATGCATAAAATTGTAAAGGCCTAGGGGGAAAGGGTATCTCAATTCCCCCATGCCTGGTGGCAGAGGTGGGTTTTAAGTAGCTTATGAAAGGCAAGGAGGGTGGGGGCAATTCTAATCTCTGGGGGGAGGGCCAGGGCCGCCACAGAGAAGGTTCTTCCCCTGGGTGCCGCCAAGCAGCATTGTTTAGTTGACGGGACCCGGAGAAGACCCACTCTGTTGCACCTAACTGGTTGCTGGGATTCGTGCAGCAGAAGGCCGTCCCTGAGATAATCTGGTCCGGTGCCATGAAGGGCTTTATAGGTCATAACCAACACTTTGAATTGTGACCGGAAACTGATCGGCAACCAATGCAGACTGCGGAGTGTTGGTGTAACATGGGCATATTTGGAAAAGCCCATGATTGCTCTCGCAGCCGCATTCTGCACGATCTGAAGTTTCCGAACACTTTTCAAAGGTAGCCCCATGTAGAGAGCGTTACAGTAGTCGAGCCTCAAGGTGATGAGGGCATGAGTGACTGAGCATTATCATTATCATTATCATTATCCCGGTTGGGCTGTTGAGCCATTTTTCGCCATCCCCAATGTTCAGGAAAGCCTTCTGAAGCCTGGAGATGGCGAAAAATGGACCAATGGGCCAGCCCAAAGTTCAGAAACCAACTTCCAGTTGGGCCCTTTTTTGCCATCCCCATGGTTCAGGAGGCTTTCCTGAAGCCTGGAGAGAGTGAAAATAACCAAAAAGAAGGCTGAAAATCAGCTGGAGAGCACGTGCATGTGTGCTGGAGCTGACATAAGGTAACACCTCACATGCCCTCATATATGGCTCCATGTGCCACCTGTAGCACGCGTGCCATCCACTGAGCTAGGGGAACTTACAGAAAAGAACTACTTTTGCTTTATAGGACTTTTGGGCTTTTAATGCAACAAAAAAGACTCGGTGGTGCAGTGGTTAGTGTGCAGTACTGCAAGCTACTTCTCCTGATCACCAGCTGCCAGCAATTTGGCAGATCGAATCTCAGTAGGCTTAAGGTTGATTCATCCTTCCATCCTTCCAGGGTCAGTAAAATGTGGACCCAGGCTATTGGGGGCAATATGCTTACTCTCTTTAAATCACTTAGAGAGGGCTGTAAAGCACTGTGAAATGGTATATACCGTATTTTTCAGAGTATAAGATGCACCAAAATATAAGACGCACCTTAGTTTTTGGGGAGGAAAATAGGGAAAAGAATCTGTCTACTAGGTATTTATCTGGCTAGCGTCCTTAGTCCGGTCAGCTTCAGCACATTATTTTATCCCCTGGTTAAAGGCTTAAAAAAAACTTTTTTCTGAGAGAGTAACAATGAAAGAGCTTGCAAGCCAGTAACAGCTGGAAACTTCATTAGCACCTTGAAAGAAACATTTGGAGCAAGTAGAGCAATGGAAAAAACCCTGCGAAGACTTAGGGCTTGGAAAACATTCTTCATTGCAGAGAGTAACAGTAAAAGAGCTTGCAAGCGGGTAAGAGCTGGGAATATTGTTAGCACCTGGTTAGGGCTGAAAAGAAACATGTGGAGCAAGTTAGACCAATGGGGGGGGGGAAGCCTGCAAAGACTTAGGGCTTGGAAACTATTCTTCGCAGACAGTAACAATGAAAGAGCTTGGGTACATTAATAGCACCTGTTTAGGGCTGGAAAGAAATATCTGGAACAAGTAAAGCAATGAAAAAACCCCTACAAAGACAAGGACCAAAAACCCTACAAAGACAAGGACTGGCTTGCAAGCTCTTTCATTGTTACTCTCTGCCAAGAATGTATTCTTGGCAGAGAGTAACAATGAAAGAGCTTGCAAGCCGGTAAAAGCTGGGAACATTGTTAGCACCTGGTTAGGAATGGAAAGAAACTAACTCAGAGCAAATTAGAGTAATGAAAAAAACCCTGCAAAAACATAGGGCTTGGAAAACATTCTTCACAGAGAGAAACAATGATAGAGCCTCTAAGGTAGTAGCTGGGAAGATCATTAGCAGCTAGTTAGGGCTGGGAGGAAAAAAGAAAAAGCTACATTCAGAGTATAAGACACATCCTAATTATCAGCTTCTTTTAGGGAGGAAAAAGGTGCGTCTTATACACGGAAAAATACGGTAAGTCTAAATGCTATAAAAGATGGTGACATCATCATATTTTCATGCATTGTATTTCCAGTGAGATACAGAAATGTTTACCTTGGGAATAATATAAGAGTGTGATGAAATGTAGTCCAGGAGGTTCTTTCCCAGGGAGAAAAGAGACAACAAACTTGGAATCTTTGGTATGCAGGTAAAGGGTGAAGAATCACCCTCCCTCCCCGAGCGGTTCTTAGGGTGTATTTAACAGTCATGCAAACAAGTGTTTAGTCTGGCAAGAGTTTGGTCTATAGGCAAACAGCAATATAGAAACTATTCCGAAGTAACTGCTCTTGTCATTCTCCATTTCTTAATCCTGAAAATGAGTCTCTAACTATATGGATCAACAGCCTTGGAGAATGTATTCTCCCATATAAGCTACATAACAGTTGCAATCATCACCAGGTTGTGTAATATCCTGCAGATAGTATTTTGGCATTGGCTAAGAAGACCTTTTTTTGCTTGCTATAGTAAAGCATGAATTTATTTATTCAATTCAATTTATTGGTACAGTATTGCTACAGAATAAAAGAGTTTTGAAAGGACCTTGGAGGTCTTCCAGACTAGCCCCTTGCTCAAATAGGAAATCCTATAACCATTTCAGTCAGTCTTTTCTTAAAAGTTTCAAGCATTTACAACTGCTGCAGGCAAGTCGTTCCACTGGTTCATTGTTCTAACCGTCAGGAAATTTCTCCTTAGTTCTAGGTTGTTTCTGTCCTTGATTAATTTCCATCCATTGCTTCTTGTCTTGCCTTCAGGTTCATTGGAGAATACAGGTTGTAGGTTGACACACAAACTTCCCACCAGCAGATCAGGTCCATGTTAAAACTATCAGTTATAACATTTGACGTTTTTGCATTATACGCCGCCCTGAGTCCTCAGAGAAGGGCGGCATATAAGTCCAATAAATAAATTATTTCTCTCCTAAATGTTTGCAAAAAAAGAGAGTAATCTATTATGAATGTCTGTATGCTTTGTACTGGTAGTGTAGACATGATATATCCCAATTCCATAATTCTACTCTCTTCCAAAAAATAAAAAAAATAAAACATAATAAAGTGGTCTTTCTTATTTTTAAGTGGAACAATTAAATCAAACACTTTTAAAATATAAATTTATAATCATATCCTTGTTAACTATATAGTTTCTTCTAAACCCTTTGAATCAGGTATGGAAAAGAATACTGTATAAAAAATTCATACTAAAATGCTAATATATTGAGAACATCAGGGTTAAATAAGTTAAAAATATATTGTCCGATCAGCATCAATTAAACATTTTTTTCTCAACATGATATTATTTTGAGAAAATAATTCCTAACATTGCTTCTTATTGATCAGCGGACTCCAATAAAGTTAAGTCTCCATTGGTGGCACCCCTTTGGAATATTGAGCTGATCATCTGCAAGAGCTGATCATCTGCAAGAGCTGATCATCTTGCAGAGAATCTATCTTCATTCCTTTTAATCATCAAAGCCTCTTAATTAACCCTTTTAATCATCGAGTCCTCAGAGAGGGGCGGCATACAAATCTATTATTGTTGTTGTTGTTGTTGTTATTATTATTATTATTATTATTATTACTATTATATTATTATTATAATTATATTTTATGATTTTATGATTTTATGATTTTATGATTTTATGATTTTATGATTTTATGATTTTATGATTTTATGATTTTATGATTTTATGATTTTATGATTTTATGATTTTATGATTTTATGATTTTATGATTTTATGATTTTATGATTTTATGATTTTATGATTTTATGATTTTATGATTTTATGATTTTATGATTTTATGATTTTATGATTTTATGATTTTATGATTTTATGATGATGATGATGATGATGATGATGATTATTATTATTATTATTATTATTATTATTATTATTATTATTATTATGTCAATACAACACAGCAAACGAGATCACTATGCTGGATTTCGTATTTCATCACCAGTCGGGCACTTCCCAAGCACCTAGGACTGCGTGATGTAGTGGCAAATTATGTTTGCCGATCCCAGTAAAGCGGCCTTTTGCAATTGACAAATGGAGATTTTGTCAATTCCGATGGCTTTCAAATGTCCACTGGGATCCTTTGGCCAAGCGTGCCAAGTACCACTGGGACCACTTTCACTGTCTTATGCCAGAGTCGTTGCAGCTCGATTTTTAGATCTTCATATTTCACTAATTTCTCTAGCTGCTTCTCCTCAATTCTGCTGTCTCCTGGGATTGCGATGTCGGTGATCCATCCTTTTTTTTCTCCACAATCAGGATGTCTGGTGTGTTATGCTACAGAATTCGGTCACTCTGAAGTCGGAAGTCCCACAGTAGTTTTGCTTGCTCATTTTCGACCAGTTTTTCGGGCTTATGATCCCACCAGTTCTTTGCCACTGGTAAATGGTAGTTCAAGCACAAGTTCCAGTGGATCATCTATGCCGCAGCATCATGTCTATGCTTGTAGTCAGTCTGTGCGATCTTTTTGCAGCAGCTGAGTATGTGATCAATTGTTTCATCTGTTTCTTTACAGAGTCTGCACTTTGGATCGTCTGTTGATTTTTCAATTCTGGCTTTGATAGCATTTGTTCTAATGGCCTGTTCTTGTGCCGCCAGTATTAGTCCTTCTGTCTCCTTTTTGAGTGTTATCATTATCATTATCATTATTATTGATGGCATATAATCAATCAATCAATTGAAGTGTCAAGGTTCCAGGTAGTCTCCAAATTTAAATTTGTGTCCAAGTCAAAGTATTCCTCAAAGTTCCAGTTTATTTCCAGAGCCATCTTGGCACCTACACTGGGGAACCCAACTCTGAGCTTCCCACTCAGTTGAAAGTTCACATCCTTTGTCCCCCAACCACAAACCTGTCACGTTGCTCACTCAAGTTGTGCCAGAGTGGCAATTCCTCCTTCCACTTCTGCCCAGGTGGTGGACATATGATGGCCTTGAACTTCTCAAAATAATTCTTCGTGGCTGCATCTGCTCCCTCATGAAATCATCCCTCCCAAGTTGCCCTAAATATCAGGCCTTCTACAGATAGTGCGGCAAGCTGTTGATTTATCACCAGCTTGATACTAAGACTTCCTGCAGGCTAAAAGGGTTTTGGGACTGTGGCATGCATCTATTGAAAATTCAGCATGTTATACAATGTGCAAAACATTAGTTCTCCATTAATAAAAAATAATACTACATAAAATAACAGAGCTAATATGAAACCCCTGATCATCACTCAGGAGCTTACCAGTTTTTCCTTTTTTTTTTAAAAGAATTTTTTTATTCAAGTACAGTGATCCCTCGAGTATCACAAGGGTTACATTCCAAGACCCCTCACGATACTTGATTTTTCGCGATATAGTGGTGAAGAAGTAAAAACACCATCTGCGCATGCACGCCCTTTTTCCATGGCCGCGCATGCGCAGATGGTGGAGTTTGCGTGGGCGGCGGGGAATACCCAGGGAAGGTTTCTTCGGCCGCCCAGCAGCTGATCTGCTCGGCAGCGCCGCAGCAGCGAGGAGCCGAAGATCGGGGTTTCCCCGCCGCCCACGCAAAGGGGAAACCCCGATCTTCGGCTCCTCGGTGCTGCGGCGCTGCCGAGCAGATCAGCTGCTGGGCGGCCGAAGAAACCTTCCCTGGGTCTTCCCCGCCGCCCACGCAAAGGGGAAACCCCGATCTTCGGCTCCTCGCTGCTGCGGCGCTGCCAAGCAGATCAGCTGCTGGGCGGCCGAAGAAACCTTCCCTGGGTCTTCCCCGCCGCCCACGCAAAGGGGAAACCCCGATCTTCGGCTCCTCGCTGCTGCCCGCCCGCCCGCCGCTCACCCACCCGCCCGCCGCTCGAGAGCAAGAGGGGGAGAGATAGAGAAAGAGAGAGAAGGAAAGAAAGAGATGAGAGAGGGAGGAAGAGAGTGTGAGAGAGGAAGAAGCAAGATAGAGAAAGAGAGAGAGAAAGAAAGATGAGAAAGGAAGAGAGTGACGTCATCGGGTGGGAAAAATCGTGATATAGCATTTCGCAAAGATCGAGATCGCGAAAATCGAGGGATCACTGTATATACAAATTAAAACAAGACAATAGGTGTTTCATCCTGTGTATACATTTTCTATTGCATTATGTCTGATACAAAGACAGTACAACACATATCCCTAGCCCTCCCCCTTCCCAAACTGTAACTTAGACAGTTTGTTCCTTTCATATTTCCACAGTCTATAGCAATAGTGCATCTTATCAATTCAACATCATCTTTAAAACAGTAATTATTATGTTTAATCAATTATAGACTTAATTTGCTTATTTCTAACAGTTTATTATTTACATCATTTACAGCGATTCTTTTTCTTGTTGTCAACCCAAATGTAAAAATCGTCCCATGTGTCATCGTAGCAAGATTGGTTATTGTTTTTAAGTTCTTGTGTTAGTTTATCCGATTCTGCACAGTCCAAAATTTTCTTGATCATTTCTCTCTCTGATGGTGTGTCTTCTTCCTTCCAATTTTGTGCTATACAAATCCTAATTGCAGTAATTACATGTTGATCAAATAATAATGTTTTTTTTAAAATAATTTTTGATCTATTATGCCTAGAAGAAAGATCTCCGGTTTTAATTGAAGTTTGACTTTGTTTATTTCGTAAATCCATATTCTAATTTTACTCCAAATTTTCCTAATTTCGGGACATGTCCACCACATGTGAAAAAATGTTCCGTTTTTGTTCCTTTTATTATTTATTACTTAGATTTGTATGCCGCCCCTCTCCGAAGACTCGGGGCGGCTGCATCTCCAGCAGTCTGGTTTTAGTTTGGGGTAAATTTGGGCTAGTCTTGATGGTGATATATGCCACCTATAAAACATATTTAAAATGTTAAAAGGGGTTTGGGACTGTAGCATGCATCTATTGAAATTTTAGCATGTTACACAATGTGCAAAACATTAGTTCTCCATTAATAAAAAATAATACTACCTAAAATAACGGAGCTAATATGAAACCTCTGATCATCACTCAGGAGCTTACCAGTTTGTCCACTATGTTTATTTTCAATTTAGGATCTTCCAGATACCGGTTTCCAGGGGGAGTAATCCAGTGGGCTCGGTACGTAAAAGACGGAAAAGGCTTAAAACCCAATGAAAAAATTTACAGTGACTTTCTCCATTCGGTAAGCATCCTGGTAAAAATTGCAACTCTTACACTGGAAACTAGTAAGGGCCTCGAGGTGATGAGGGCCTGAGTGACAGTGAGCAGTGAGTCCCGGTCCAGATAGGGCCGCAACTGGTGCACCAGGCGAACCTGGGCAAACGTCCCCCTCGCCACAGCTGAAAGATGGTTCTCTAATGCAGTGATTTTCAACCTTTTTTGAGCCGCGGCACATTTTTTACATTTACAAAACCCTGGGGCACATTGAGCGGGGGTGGTGGTAAAAAAAGTTTGGACTTTTTCTCTCTCTCTTCCTCCCTTTCACTCTATTTCTCTCTCCCTCTTTCTCTCCCTTCCTTCCTCTTTCTTTCTCTCTCTCCATCCCTCTTTCTTTCTCTTCCCTCCTCTATTTTTTCCTCTCTTTCTCTCTCCCTCCCTACCTCCTTCAATGTCTTTCTCTCTCTCTCTCCTTCCCTCCCTCTCTTTCTCTCTCTCTTGCTTGCTTTTTCTCTCTTGCTCTCTCTCTCTCTCTTGCTTTCTTTCTATTGTTCTCTTTCTCTCTCTCTTGCTTTCTTTCTCTCTCTCTTGTTCTCTTTCTCTCTCGCTCGCTCTTTCTCTCTCTTGCTTTCTTTCTCTCTCTGAGCTTCGCGGCACACCTGACCATGTCTCACGGCACACTAGTGTGCCACGGCACACTGGTTGAAAAACACTGCTCTAATGTGAGCTGTGGATCGAGGAGGATGCCCAAGTTGCGGACCATGTATCCATTTACAATATTTCAAATAATTCTACCCTTCCACCATTTTTGGAGTAAACAAATAATTCACTCCAGACTCCAAGGTATGCGCGATATTAAAACATCTGTGGTAAATACAATTATCTCTGCCATGAATTAAAATTTAAAAGCAAATAAGGGTAAGAAGGATGCCGTCATGATTTCCCCATTGCTACTGTTGTGTATATGCAAAATTTGTTTCTTCTTTTTAGAAGGAAGATGCTCTCACCTTAGCAACACTCCGGATCTCCAGCAATGCTTTACGTCAGCCCCATTTCCATTTCAATGCCAATGAAATGGGCTATGTCATCAGTGGCTGCGGAAAGGTAATAACTTAAGTTTTTGTGTGTTTGTGTGTATTTTTTTTCTCCACTTTTAAACAGTGTAATATCATATACCTTCAATCTTCAATACAATACAATGAATTTAAATTTATATTTTGTATTATCATCCAACAATATGTTGCCTCCTTTACTTTTATCACCTGGAAAACTTTCATATAAACTTTTTATTTTTTCTTTTTATTGATTTTTTAATTTCAAGATAAAACAAAGACACAAACAAAACACACAACAAAAAATAGGAGCCAGAACTGCTCCATTCTTCTCAGAAGTCCCGGGGAAAAAAAAGATCTGTAAGACTCTCTTTTCTTTTCTTTTTCGGGATATATAAACTTTTTCAATGTCATTATACAAACTTACAATACTATTTACTATTACATCTCATCTATTTGCTTTCACTTATCTGTTAATCTTTTTTACATTTAGGCCAAAGTGGTTATTTTCAATTGTCATACATCCTTATTTACCTCTGAAGAATTTCTTTATCTTTATCATATACTAATTGCCCTTCAAATAGAAAAGTTATTTAATCTTAAATATTAATTAAGTTTAACTTAAATTTAACCACTGTGATGCAAGCCAACATTTCTCAAAGTCAAGAATTCTGGGAATTATATAGTAAGTTGAAGAATGCCACATTGGAGTAAAACAATGAAAGCTGTAGTATCTTCCCTAAGATGTGTACTGAGTCATACAGGTTATGGATAAGCTTTATAAATAGCCTTCAATTTACAATCAGTCATTTAGTGACCAGTCAAAGTTACAACTGCATTGAAAAAAGTTACTTATGATCAGTGATGGGCTGCCAAAATTTTTACTGCCACACTCTGGGTGTGGCTTGTTTTGTGGGTGTGGCTTGAAGATCATGTGACTGGGTAGGAGTGGCTTGCAGGCCATATGGCCAGGCGGGAGTGGCTTGATAATCATGTGACTGGGGGTGGTTTAAAGTCATCTGACTGAGTGGGAGTGGCTTACCGACCAAGATACATTTTCAAATAGGTGCTTGGATTCTTTTTCAGTTGATTAAGGCACATTATTGGAATAGTCACACAAAGGACAAATGATGGGCAGCATTATTTGTTGAGGAGCACAGTAATATTTTAAGGTTTTGTACTGAAGGTTCAGTATGATAACAGATTAGGCAAGTAGCTCAATTTTCTTTAATTGCTATAAAACTTCAGTTCTAGGTAATGATTAAAATGATTAAAGTGTTTATGGGTAAAAACATACTATTTAATTATTTCCTATTTTAAAAGTAATTAAGGATCATGCAAAGGTACTAGAGAAGGAAAGACAATAAAACAACTATTAAATATTCAATAAATAGTGCGTAATAAAGCTGCCCTTTAAGAAGAAAAATCCAAATCTACTTCTTTTCAAAACAACAAAAAACTTCAATTCACATCAGCTATTTCAGGTCTTAAATCTAATTATGACAATAGCAATACAGGGAGAAAAAACCAAAAATGGTTATTAAGAGTTCAAATTGCACTATCTTCTCTTCGTGCTTATACATTATATCATTTCTTTCATTTTAAAAATACATCATTTCAAATTTGACAAATCACAATTGTAATGTAACATATTTTTCTATTTTTCTAAACAAATAGAGGACCCAGATTGTTGGGGCAATAGACTGACTCTTTAAACCCCTTAGAGAGAGATGGTATCTAAAGTAAAGTAAAATGGTATATAAGTCTAAGTGCTATTGCTATTGCTATTGCTATTGTAAATACAGTAATACCTCGTCTTATGAACTTAATTGGTTCCCCGAGGAGGTTCGTAAGGCGAAAAGTTCGTAAGACCAAACAATGGGAAACAATGTAAAGTCAATTAATGTGTGCAAGAAAAAAAGAACCCGCAAAAATGCCACCGCCCGGCTGTCGCCTTTTGAAACGGCCGGGGGGCTTCTCGGGGTTCCCATGAACGCCGAACCCGGAAGTTCGGCAAAAGTTCAGGTTCGGCGTTTGGGTTCAGGAGGATGCTGAGAAGCCCCACCGCCCGGCTGTCAGCTTTGCAAAAGAGCCACGGAGCTGTTGGGCCGGTCGGGAGGCTCAAACGGAGGTGGGGAATCCCAATAGGGAATTCCATGGACGGAGCTTTGACATCACGAAGATGTCCTTCCTGGCCGGCTGAAACGTGTCACTTTTTTCAGTGCCATTGTAACTTTGAATGGTCACTAAATAAATGATTGTAAGTCAAGGACTCCCTGTAGAATAGAATGAAAGCAAGTTTCTGTGCATGGGGCTACCTTTGAAGAGTGTTCAGAAACTTGAAGTCATGCAGAATGCAGCCGCGTGAGCGGTCATGGGTCTCCCTAGATATTCCCATGTATTTCCAACATTCTGCGGACTGCAGTGGTTTCTGGACACAATTCAAAGTGTTGGTAATGACCTAAAAAGCCCTACATGGCATCGGACCAGATTACTTATGGGACCGTCTTCTGCCACATGAATCCCTGCGGCTGGCTAGGTCCCACAGAGTTGGCCTTCTCCAGGTCCCATCAACCAGAAAATGTCATTTGATGTCATTGAATACCCTACGAGACTAGACTTTCAATCCTGGGCCTAGACAGCTTAGAACTAAGACGGCTTAATCATGATCTAAGTATTGCCCACAAGATCATATGCTGCAACGTCCTGCCTGTCAGCGACTATTTCAGCTTCAACCACAACAACACAAGAGCACACAACAGATTTAAACTTAATATTAACCGCTCCAAACTTGACTGTAAAAAATATGACTTCAATAACCGAGTTGTCGTAGCGTGGAACTCATTACTGGACTCCATAGTGTCATCCCCAAACTCCCAACACTTTACCCTTAGATTATCCACGGTTGACCTATCCAGATTCCTAAGAGGTCAGTAAGGGGCGAGTACAAGTGCACTAGAGTGCCTTCCGTCCCCTGTCCTATTGCTCTCCAACATCTTCTATACCTTTCTTCTATCCCTATATCTCTTCTTCTATTCTTTCATTGATATGTTTTATTCCTATATCTTCTCTTCTATTCTTTCTTTGACATATTTTACTATGAGTATCTCCTCTATAACCTTCATCATGTATTTTACTATGTGTATACCCACTAAAACCCTAATTGTGTATTGGACAAAATCAATCAATCAATAAAATAATAAATAGATGGGGCCTAGGGGAAGAGCCTTCTCTGTGGGGGACCTGACCCTCTGGAATCAGCTCCCCCCAGAGTTTCGTACTGCCCCCACCCTCCTCGCCTTCCGCAAGAGCCTTAAGACTCCCCTATGTTGCCAGGCTTGGGGCAATTAGACTTTGCCCCTCTGACCAATAAATGTAATGTATGGTGTGATTGTACTGTATGATTGTGTATTACATAGGGTTTTTAGTTGTATTTTTTAATATATTAGATTTGTTCTATATGCTTCTTTTATATTTATTCTGTGAGCCACTCTGAATCGGACCAGAATATTTCCGGGACTGCCTTCTGCCGCACGAATCCCAGTGACTGGTTAGGTCCCACAGGGTGGGCCTTCTCCGGGTCCCATCGACTAAACAATGTCGTCTGGCGGGACCCAGGGGAAGAGCCTTCTCTGTGGTGTCTCCGACCCTCTGGAACCAGCTCCCCCCAGAGATTAGGATTGCCCCCACCCTCCTTGCCTTTCGGAAACTCCTTAAAACCCACCTCTGCCATCAGGCATGGGGGAATTGAAACATCTCCCCCTTGCCCATATAGTTTCTGTGTATGATTCGACTGTGTGCTTGTTTTTTATATATTGGGGTTTCTTTTGGATTTTTTAACCTAAAACTGTAATTTAGATTGCTAAATATTAGATTTGTTACTATGTATTGTTTACCATTGTTGTGAGCCGCCCCAAGTCTACGGAGAGGGGTGGCATATAAATCCAATAAATCTAATCTAATCTAATCTTCGGAGAAGGGCGGCATACAAATCTAATAAATTGAATTGAATTGAATTCTGGAAATACAAGTCTTAATTTGTTCTAGTGCATCTTATTTGCAGGTAGGTGTTATTGTTTCATCTACTCTTTCTACTGACTTTACCGTTGAAGTTGGAGATGTTGTGTTCTTCCCAGTTGGAATCCAACACTACTTCAAGAGCACATGTGACGAGGACCTGCTTCTCATTTTGGCATTTAGCACCCGTAACCAGGTGAGAGTTTGAGTTCCTAGAAATTCTGCTATACATGCCAGCAGAAACCTACAATTTCATTACCTAATTATGAACCAAATGCAAGTATTGTTGTGAGCTGCCCCGAGTCTAATGAGAGGGGTGGCATACAAATCTAATAAATAATAATAATAATAATAATAATAATAATAATAATAATAATAATAATAATAATTATTATTATTATTATTACTATTATTATTATTATTATTATTACTATTATTATTGTTGTTATTATTATTATTATTATTATTATTATTATTATTATTATTACTACATGTTTGGGAGATCGGAATAAAACAAGTAACTGGGCACATTATGGTATGTTGTATATATTACTAAAATTGCTCTGTGCTCTTATCCGTGATGCTGAACCTACTATGGCTTCCTATGGCAAGTTTTGAGTTTTGCTGTTTTTCCATAATATCTTCAATAAGTACTGATCAGAATGCCTGAAAAAACAACTTCTCCCATAGAGAGCTGCCTATTAATTGTGATCAAGATTTATTTATTTATTTATTTATTTATTTATTCATTCATTCATTCATTCATTCATTCATTCATTCATTCATTCATTCATTCATTCATTTTGTCCAATACACAATAATACACAATGAAGGTTATAGTGGAAATACTGAAGAAGAATAGAGGAGAAAATATAGGAATAAAATATATCAATGAGACAATAGAAGAAAATATATAGGGATGGAAGAGAAGAGATATGAGATACGGAATAGACAATAGGACAAGGGACGAGAGGCACACTAGTGCGCTTATGCACGCCCCTTACTGACCTCTTAGGAATCTGGAGTGGCCAACTGTGGATAGTCTAAGGGTAAAATGTTAGGGGTTAGGGGATGACACCACGGAGTCCGGTAATGAGTTCCATGCTTCGACAACTCGATGACTAAAGTCATATTTTTTACAGTCACGTTTGGAGTGGTTAATATTAAGCTTGAATCTGTTGCGTGCTCTTGTGTTGTTGTGGTTGAAGCTGAAGTAGTCGTTGACAGTCAGGGCGTTGCAGCATATGATTATGCAAGCAATGCTTAAGTCATGTTTAAGGCATCGTAGTTCTAAGTTTTCTAGACCCAGGGTTGTAGGTATAGTTTCGTAGGGTATATTGTTTCGTAGGGTATATTGTTTCGAATCTTTGTTTAAATCCTGTAACAATATGTAACATTTATCTAACTTTGATTCAATTTTCCCAAGGCTCGGCTCACCACCTTCCACCATTTTAAGATTTATTGTACTTGTTCTGGTACAAGCTCAACTTTTCCCAGTCAGATAACTCAGCACAAAGGTATATCACAGATAATTTTATTACAGGAATTCTCACAATAACTCACAGTTATGATGCGATTCTTCTGTAGTATAATCTTTCCCATTGTGCAGGTAAAAAGAGGTTGAATTGACCCAGGCTCTAGGTGTAGCTGGCTGAGTAAGCAGGTGAAGACAAAGACCCTCTGGAATGTTCTCTCCAATTACACCTCATCCCGAATCAGAGCCAATAGGAATACACAAATGTGGTCACATGTAAAATTACATTACCCAGAGTGCAATTTCACTAAATTTCCCCTAATGCAATATCTTAGAGAGACATGCCTAAATACAGTCCAACTATCTCTGTCTCTGGGGACAGCACAGTACTCACTTTGTAATAGTGAAAGAAAATGTAGTTTTTGTGTATGATTCGATTGTGTGCTTGTTTTGGGGGTTTCTTTTTTGGACTTTTAAATCTAAAACTGTTATTTAGATTTCTAAATATTAGATTTGTTACTATGTACTGTTTTTTATCGTTGTTGTGAGCCGCCCCGAGTCTGCGGAGAGGGGCGGCATATAAATCCAATAAATCTAAACTAATCTAATCTAATCTCCATCTTCTCTCGAAACCATAAATCTTTAGATTCTCTTTGAACGTCTGTGAATGCTCTACTCCTCTGTTTTTCTTCAAGAAGGATTTATAGTATTTTGAGAGAGAAATTCCCTTTTACATAATAAATCACATCAGAGCTCAGGGTAGGGCGTCTAGGATATCTGATGCATGCGCACATGCACGCCCCAGTAAGATTTTGCTTCTGCGCATACACAGGAAGCAAATAATAAGGGTTTTTAGTTGTTTTATTAAATTGGATTGTTACATGTTGTTTTTTATCATTTTTGTTAGCCGCCCCGAGTCTGCGGAGAGGGGCGGCATTCAAACCAAATCAAACCAAATCAATAAATCCTGTGAGGGGAGGCGTGCGCACAAGAGATTTCTGGGGTTTTTTTGCTTCCTTGCATGCACAGACGCAAAAAAAGATGCAGAAATCTTGTGTGTGCAAGCGTCACCTTGCAATATTTTGTTTCCTGCTCATGTGCAGAAGCAAAATCTCACCCGGATGCATGCGTGCGCACGCCACAAACCCAAAGCTACCCATGCAGCTCCATTTTTACTACCAGTGTGGCATCCTCCTCATCCGTACTGGTAGGAACCCAATACTGTTTGATGGTATATAAACATTGAGACATATTCTGATACCTCTAATCCATATGTTGTTTGCTTGTTTGCTTGTTTGTTTGTTTGTTTGTTTGTTTTGGCAGTTGCAAACTCTAGATATGGATGACTATTTCCACGCAACTGCAGACCATATATTAGCCCAGCTGTTCTTCAAAAAGCAAGCTGAATTTAAGAAGATCCCAAGGTTGAAGGAGGATCAGGCAATTAACCTGCCATAGCATCTTATTCTTAACATCAGAAGAGCCCTGCTGAATCAGGCCAAAGCCCATCGAGTCCAGCATTCTGTGTCACACAGTGGCCCACCAATTGTCCATGGGGATCTTGAGCAGAAAGAGAAGGCAAGACCCTCCCTTTCCCTTGACCCCCAACAAATGGTACTCAATGGTACTTATTCCATGTTTTAGATTTTACATCTAATATATAACCTACCTAAAGTTGCCTTTGAGGTGGCACATCATTGAATATTTTTTTAAAAAAATCAACAGCAATAAAAGGATATCTGTATTAATTCTTTTTTTAAAAAAAAAAAAGAATGCCAATATAACCTTGCCATTTTCTAATTTCTTGGTTGAGTTTCAAATAAATAATTTATCAATCAACATGGGCCTTTTTTATTTGTTCTTAGGATAACAATGGGATGTTGAATTTAGTAGCTGGAACAATGAAGTGTACAATTGGCCAGAACACACAATTGTGGTTGATTAATTAGAGCAGTGCTTCTCAAATAGCAATACCTTTGGGGGGGGGGTGAGTGGCCCCCGGGAACATGCTTTTTTTGTTGCTGCAGGGAGTGGTGTTTTTTTTTTACACCAAACAATAGCACAGAGCAGGAGATATGAAGTGCAGATAACAAACCCTTAAAAGACGCCATGGAAAAATATTTAAAGGGGATGAAAAAAAGGAGGAGACAGACGGAAATAATGAGACAAAAGTAAGTCTCCCGAAAGCTAAGACGTGGAAATATGATGAAGCGTATGTAGCACTTGGCTTCACCGTGACTACGGTGGGAGACGAGGAAAGACCGGTATGTTTATTATGTCTAAAAATGTTGGCAGCGGAAAGCATGAAGCCAAATAAATTAAGGTGTCTCTTAAACACATTACACCCCAATCACACTGATAAGTTTTTTTCAGCGAAAATGTGCCAGATATTACAAACAATCATCCCAGCAAAGAGTTGAGGTGCTTACAAAATGTTTACTTTTTCCTAGGGGGGGCGTAACAGAAAATAATTTGAGAAATACTGAGTTATAGAGCGCTGAATCATGCATGAGGCAATCTACACTATGATTGGTTGCCATAAAGTGGGGGAGTTACCATTTTGTCCCGCCTTTTTCTTCTGTTAGTTCTACATACTGCTTTAGGTTTACCTCATGATGTTCCTATCACCTTGTGAACTATCTTGTGTTTTTCCTTTTCTGGATTCTGAAAATTTAAATGTTAAATATATTTATATAAAAGGCTATACGTTTCTGTCAGTGTCTCTTACTTCATCAGGGCAGCCTCTGCACAATTCCTTTACAATTTTCCCCTGCATAATAGAGATTTGTTTTGGCTATAACTGAAGGCATTGCAACAAGGTTGTCTACAGTTGCCAATCTCATAGAGTTCCAGAAGATTTTAGGACCTCAATGGTCTTGAAAAAAAGCTAAGCAGGGTCAACCTTGCTTAGTATTTATGTGGACACTTCCAAGAGATTCTAGGGCAGTAGGCTAGAGTCGCTAGACTCTGTAAAATAGTCTGGGATATGGCATTAGACAATCAATTATTGCTGAGAAAACTACATAAATATACAGTGGTACCTCTACAAAGAACGCTTCTACTTAAGAACTTTTCTAGATAAAAACCAGGTGTCCAAGATTTTTTTGCCTCTTGTTAAGAACCATTTTCTTCTTAAGAACCCGAGCCAGGAAAAAATTCCCAGGAAATTTGAGAGTGGCACGAAGGCCAGGCCAGTTTCTTGCCATTCCCCCTTTAATCCTGGCCATCTCGGGATTTTCTGGGCTGCCAGAAGAGCCTTTAGGTGGCGCTTAAGGAGGCTTTGGCAGTTCAGAGTGAATGAAGCATTTTCATTTCTCTGGGCAGTTGGAGAGTGAAAGAAAGAGAAATGAGAAAGATGGACAGAAAGACAAAAAGAGAGAAAAGAAAATAGAAGAAAAAGAAAATAGAAAAAGAAAGGAAAATGGTTACATAGTACGTCATTTTCATTTTGTTTGCATTTCTGGTGAATCAAAAAGCAAGCTCTATATATCTCCTTATTGCTTTATCTAATCCATATATCAATTGTTTACATTTTATTGTGCTATTTATAGTTATCAATTATATCCATATATTATTTACTTGTTTATTAGTTAGTTCAAAAGTGAGCCTGGACATTTCAGCACAATCCATGAGTTTGTTTATAATCATATTATCTGTTGGGAGGTTATTATCTTTCCACATTTGTGCATAGGCTAATCTCGCTGCAGTTATTATATGGATGATCAGGTAGTATTTTGATTTTACGTATTGCCCTCTAACAAGCCCTAGAAGATAGGTCTCTGGTTTTAATTCTAAATCAAATTGCAGTATATCTTTTATCCATCCTTTGATTTTCAGCCAATAATTACGTGCCTGGGGGCATAGCCACCACAGATGGTAGTAAGTTCCAAAATGTTTTTTTACATTTCCAGCATATGGGATCTATATTGGGATAGATCTTAGCCAACCTGGCGGGAGCATAATGCCACCGGTAAAACATCTTATAGAGGTTTTCCTTATACAGTACAGATAATGTTAATTTATAGTTTTCTTTCCACAGTTTTATCCATTCTTCTAAGTGAATTGGATAGCCAAAATTCTTTATCCATGCCAACATGCTGTCTTTTACTGTTTCTTCTAAGTTATCAAATTTTATTAAATAATTATACAGTTTTGTTATAAATTTTGTGGGTGGGCCTAATAAAATTTTGTCTATTATATTTAATTTAGGGCTTATTTTATATTTTTCAGAATCAATTTTATATCTGTTTTGAAGTTGCATATATGGAAACCAGTCTATATGTTTCCTTCCCTTCAGCTTCTAAAGTTTGTCTAGTTTTAAGCTTACCATCCTTATCTAATAGTTCATCATATGTTCTCACTTTAGTATTTCCTAGGACATTCGGGTATATCAAGGCTTCCATGATAGATAACCACCTTGGTATTTCTATAAATTTTCAGCCTTTTTAAGAGAGGAAAAGGGTGCATCTTATACTCTGAAAAATACGGTATATGTTGCCCCTCTCCAAGGACTTGGGGCGGCTATATGTCTGGATATATGATTACATATCCCAACACACACACACACACACACACACACACGGATCTATGTATGATTTTTTGATTTATGTAAAGAAGTACACATTACTACAGAGTTAATCCTAGGCACTGAATTCAGACATTGCTGTTTCTTCTGAAAGTCAACAGGAAGTTGACTTCTTGTTGAGTTGCTCAATTTATATATGATAAAATGTTTATCAGTTGAAACTTTACCTACACTGCCATTGATTAATTTCTGGAAAGTACAGAAAGTACAGAACAAAGTACTTTCCAGCAGATGTCTCTCTTTACTGCTTTTTAAATATATATATTGTTTCACTTAAAGCTTTGCTATATTTTGTTCTCAAATGATATGCTTAGGTTATTTGGATACATTCACTCACAACTCAAGAGAGCAAAACCGAATATTGTTCTTTCTCTCAAGTAGCTCAACAGAGACAACTGTTAATATTTTAAATATATTCATTCAGGATACTTTATAATAAAGCTGTGTTGTCCCATAAAATAAAAACTGAAACCAGTTGTTGGGATAATGATAATAGACAGGCAGATAAAAATGCCAAATCTAGTTTAAACAGCTGACTGCCCGCGTGACCGACCATAATTGTTTAGATTTGTAAGGCCTCCAAATCATGGAGACTAATACCATGGCACACACACATACACATACACACACACACAAAACCATGTAAAATTTTGAGTTCTCAATAATTCAAAGGATGGTAAAATCAACCAAGTCTCCAAAAGAACCCCCCACCCTTCCAAAGAATACTGCATTATAAGCTTGTTGACTCCAGGTTCAACACAATTTCAGTATGTAGGCTCATTACAGTATTTGTATTAGATATAATAGTGTCAGATTTTGTTTTGTATTCAAGCAACCGCAACCACAACAGTTTGATTCTTACACATACTTATTCAAAACATAGTTTTGCGTAACAGAGTAACTGAATTATAGTGCTGGAAGGAAACACAAGGATAATTTAATCAGATAGGAATCTGAAATGTTAGTTAGTTAGTTAGTTAGTTAGTTAGTTAGTTAGTTAGTTAGTTAGTTAGTTAGTTAGTTAGTTAGTTTTGAAAGTCTCAAGTGTTGGAGCGCTCACTGTCACAAAGTTTCTTCTTATTTCCAGATTGAATCTCTCCTTGGTCAGTTTCCTTCCATTGTTCCTTGTCTGGCCTTCTGGTGCCTTAGATAACAGTCTGACCCCTTCCTCCATGTGTCAGCCCCACAAGTATTGGAAGACTGCTATCATGTCTTCTCTGGTCCTTCTCTTCGCCAGACCAGCTAAAGACAAGAACTTAACCACATGGAAACTGTTTCTGGGCAAAACGGAAAAAGATGAACATTTGATTTTAGCTGTTGATAATTAGACTAATATTGTGGCAATAGAAATGGTTTGGAATATCTTTGGGACCGCCTTCTGCCACACGAATCCCAGTGACCAATTAGGTCCCTCAGAGTTGGCCTTCTCCAGGTCCCGTTGACAAAATAATGTCGTCTGGCGGGACCCAGGGGAAGAGCCTTCTCTGTGGCAGCCCCAACCCTCTGGAATCAGCTCCCCCCAGATATTAGGACTGCCCCCACCCTCCTTACCTTTCGCATACTCCTAAAAACCCACCTTTGCCACCAGGCATGGAGAAATTGATTCCCCTCGACCGCTCCATTTTATGTATGGTTTGTTTGGGTTGCATGAGTGTTTTTAATTAAGGGTTTTAAACTGTTTTAGCTTTTTTAATCATTGGATTTGTATTTTGTATTCCTGTTGTGAGCCCCTTTGAGTCTTCGGAGTGGGGCGGCATACAAATCTAATTAATAATAATAATAATAATAATAATAATAATAATAATAATAATAATTTGTGTCTATTAGAAATGTCAATCAAAAAGTTGCTATTGTAACATTTTTGTACTGAAAAAGTCAGAAGTCACTGCTTCCCTGTTCCCTTTTTTGTTTATATATTTTTGCATTCTTTCCCATTTTCCCTCTCCCATTTTTTTCTGATTTTTGCTTCTATTTGTTTTTTATATTATAATAAACCTTAATAAATACCTTAAAGACATCATGTAGTCAGTGATGGGCTCCTATGGGTACAGTCAGGTATGCAGAATCGGTAGAAATTTTTTGAATGCATAATAACAATAACAACAACAACAATAACAATAACAATAACAATACCTCTGATGTAATCCTGACAAGGAAACTTTCACCTTGTTTTAAATGATGTCAGTGCCATTATGTTTTTTAGGTATCGCTGGGAGAACTTAAAAAATCAAACCACAGAACATAGGAAAAAATGTGCAAATATTTCTGCCTTATATTCTCCAAGTTCCTTTCAGGTTAACATTAAAAAATAACTTTCTGCAGGCTGATTAGAACGTAGAAATCTTCCAATCAATAACAAGAGTCATACAATATTAATAAAGCCTCCAAGCAAAGTTTAAGCCCATATTACATTCAAAAAACAACCCCTGAGAAATTGACAAATTGGTTTCCAAGATATCTTTTTCTAGGGTATATAATAACTTACCATTGCCCAGAAATAATTACATTAAAGTGAAATGGATTATCAACCAAAATCTCAGAGACAGCTTATATTTGGCATATTGTAAGGTTTTAAAATTTATTTTGCAGGGCTAAAACAGGACAAAATTTGAAATAGGGTTTTAATAGCTGGAATTAAATTGTGCTTCTTTGTTTTCATCAAAATGCAAAGCTACAGGAGACCAAATAAATAAACAAGTGCTTATGTAAAGGCACGAAAAAGTATTGCATTTGTGAAATCCTCAGCTCAATTTCATTTGCGTAGAGGGAAGAAGCATGTGAAATAACCATGTTTGGCTATGCTTGTTGTTGCAAGCTCTTCTTTGTGCTCTCATCCAAGGTCACTCTGCAGCCATGGAGTGCTGGCTGATCTAATTGACTGCATGATGACCTCCCTAATTGTTCAACAGTTAGGTACCTTATCACCTTGAGGTTTGACTACTACAATGCTCCCCGTATGGGACTACCTTTGAAGAGTGTTCAGAAATTTTAAATCGTCCAAAATGTAGCCGCATGAGGAGTTATGGGCCTTCCAAGGCATGCCCATATCTCACCATCACTCTGCAGACTTCATTGGCTGCCGATCGGTTTCCGGACACAATTCAAAGTGTTGGTTATGACCTATAAAGCCCTACATGGCATAGGAACAGATTATCTCTGAGACCCCCTTCTGCCGCATGAATCCCAGTGCCTGGTGAGGTCCCACAGAGTTGGTCTCCTCAGGGTCCCATCAGCCAGACAATGCTGGCTGGCAGGACCTAGGGGAAGAGCCTTCTCTGTGGGGGGCCCGGCCCTCTGGAATCAGTTCCCCCTGGAAATTCACATTGCCCCCACCCTCCTTGCCTTCCGAAAAAGTTTAAAAACTCATCTTTGTCACCAGATCTGGGGTCATTAGATCTCTCCTCCTGACCAATGAATGTTTTTTAGCATGACTTATCGAGTGAATGATAATGAATGTTTTAAAGATTTTTAGGATTTTTAAAGATTTTCAATTATATTAATTGGATCAGATGTTATACTATGTTTTTATATAGATGTTGTGAGCCGCCCCGAGTCCTCGGAGAGGGGCGGCATACAAATCCAATCAATCAATCAATAAACAAACAAATAAACAAATCTTACTAATAATCTCTCTTTAAGACAAATTCCTTGTGTGTCCAATCACACTTGGCCAATAAAAATTCTATTCTATTCTATTCTATTCTATTCTAAAAAGCTAAACCAAAGGAAATTGGCCCAGCAGTTTTGCACTGAGAAAGAAAGCAACTAAGAATAATGATTCACATCTGAGATCCCTTCTTTCTAAGATGTTTTGCTTCTCATCCAAGAAGCTTCTTCAATTCTGAAGAAGCTTCTTGGATGAGAAGCAAGATGTCTTTAAGGAAAAACAGTTGACTTTTGAAAAAGCACCCAAGGGACAACCATGACCTGGTTGACTGAGAGTCTCCATAGGTATCCAAATGTATGGATTTTAACATGATTATTGCAGATTTTTGGAAGGTGAAATCTATATCTGAGGAGTACTAAGTACAGAGCAAATGATTTGTGCGGTAGAAGGAACCGCCTTCTACCGCACGAATCCCAGCGGCCGATTAGGTCCCACAGAGTTGGCCTTCTCCGGGTCCTGTCGACAAAACAATATCGTTTGGTGGACCCCAGGGGAAGAGCCTTCTCTGTGGCAGCCGCTGCCCTCTGGAATCAACTCCCCCCGGAGATTAGAACAGCCCCCACCCTCCTTGTCTTTTGCAAATTACTCAAGAACAACTTATATCACCAGGCATGGGGGAACTGGCTGGGCCCGGAGGGAGGAGTTCCTCTCTCTGAAATTTGCCCAGCTGGGTTTCAGATATGGCATCAACCTCGACCCCAGGGAAGGGGGGGAGGAGTGGCTATTATAGCCAGAGAGAGCTTTTGCCTGCGTAGACTCATTGCTCCGGAAATTGCGGGTTGCGAGTCTCTCTTGCTGAAGTTGGACTTAGGGGTTCAGGTGGGCTTATTTCTCACGTACCTGCCTCCCAGCTGCGTGTCAAAAGCCCTGCCTGTGCTACTCGAGGAGGTAGCCGGGTTGGCGGTGGAGTTCCCCGGACTCATTGTCCTGGGGGACTTCAACCTGCCGTCACTCGGCGAAACCTCTGGGCTGGCACAGGAGTTCATGGCCACCATGACAGCCATGGACCTGACTCAAGTAGTACAGGGTCCGACTCACGAGGGAGGGCACGCACCTGACATAGTATTCCTTTCCGAGCAATTGAGAAATGGTCTGAGACTAAGGGGCTTAGAAGCATTGCCTTTGTCATGGTCAGACCATTTTCTACTACGGCTTGACTTCCTGGCTCCAATCCTTCCCCGCAGGGAGACGGAACCAATGAAGATGTTCTGCCCCAGATGCCTGATGGACCCAGAGGGCTTTCAGACGGCGCTTGGGGTTATTCCAGAGGCACTCATCCACAGTTCGGCGGAGTCTCTTGCGGAGGCCTGGAACACGGCTGCTGCGGAGGCTCTTGACCGGATTGCACCTTTGCGACCTCTCCGTGGCGCTAGACCCCGTAGAGCCCCATGGTTCAACGAGCAGCTCCAGGAGTTGAAATGCCAAAAGAGACGTCTAGAGAAGTGATGGAGGAAGAGTAGGTCTGAATCTGATCGAACACTTGTAAGAGCTTTTATTAAGACTTACAAAGTGGTGCTCAAGGCGGCAAGATGCGCGTACCATGCCGCCTTGATTGCATCAGTGGAATCCCGCCCGGCCGCTCTGTTTAGGGTGAGCCGCTCCCTTCTTAACCAGGGGGGATTTGGGGAGCCCTTGCAGAGTAGTGCCGAGGAGTTTAACACATTTTTCGCTGATAAAGTCGCTCAGATCCGGGCCGAACTCGACTCCAATTGTAAAACAGAGTCGACTGACAATGAGTCAGTCGAGGTGACTGGGGCACGTACTTGTCCACCTGTCTGGGAAGAGTTTGATCTGGTGACACCTGATGAAGTGGACAAGGCCATTGGAGCTGTGAGTTCCGCCACCTGTCTTCTGGATCCGTGTCCCTCCTGGTTGGTCTCGGACAGCAGGGAGGTGACACGGAGCTGGGCCCAGGAGATTACCAACGCTTCCTTGGGGAGGGGAGTTTTTCCAACACTCTATAAAGAAGCGCTCGTGCGCCCCCTCCTCAAGAAGCCTTCCCTGGACCCAGCCGTACTTAATAACTATCGTCCAGTCTCCAACCTTCCCTTTATGGGGAAGGTTGTCGAGAAGGTGGTGGCACTCCAGCTCCAGCGGTCCTTGGAAGAAGCCGATTATCTAGGTCCCTGACAGTCGGGTTTCAGGCCCGGTTACAGCACGGAAACTGCTTTGGTCGCGTTGATGGATGATCTCTGGCGGGCCCGGGACAGGGGTTTATCCTCTGTCCTGGTGCTCCTCGATCTCTCAGCGGCTTTTGATACCATCGACCATGGTATCCTTCTGCACCGGTTGGAGGGGTTGGGGGTGGGAGGCACTGTTCTCCAGTGGTTCTCCTCCTACCTCTCTGGCCAGTCGCAGTTGGTGTTAGTGGGGGGTCAGAGGTCGGCCCCGAGGTCTCTCCCTTGTGGGGTGCCTCAGGGGTCGGTCCTCTCCCCCTTGCTATTCAACATCTACATGAAACTGCTGGGTGATATCATCCAAGGACATGGGGTGAGGTACCATCAATATGCCGATGATACCCAGCTTTACATCTCCACCCCATGCCCAGTCAACGAAGCGGTGGAAGTGATGTGCCGGTGCCTGGAGGCTGTTGGGGCCTGGATGGGTGTCAACAGACTCAAACTCAACCCGGATAAGACGGAGTGGCTGTGGGTTTTGCCTCCCAAGGACAATCCCATCTGTCCATCCATTACCCTGGGGGGGGGATTGCTGACCCCCTCAGAGAGGGTCCGCAACTTGGGCATCCTCCTCGATCCACAGCTCACATTAGAAAACCATCTCTCAGCTGTGGCGAGGGGGGCATTTGCCCAGGTTCGCCTGGTGCACCAATTGCGGCCCTATCTGGACCGGGACTCATTGCTCACAGTCACTCATGCCCTCATCACCTCGAGGTTCGACTACTGTAATGCTCTCTACATGGGGCTACCTTTGAAAAGTGTTCGGAAACTTCAGATCGTGCAGAATGCAGCTGCGAGAGCAGTCATGGGCTTACCTAGGTATGCCCATGTTTCACCATCACTCCGCAGTCTGCATTGGCTGCCGATCAATTTCCGGTCACAATTCAAAGTGTTGGTTATGACCTTTAAAGCCCTTCATGGCATCGGACCAGAATATCTCCAAGACCGCCTCCTGCCGCATGAATCCCAGCGACCGATTAGGTCCCACAGAGTGGGCCTTCTCCGGGTCCCGTCAACTAAACAATGTCGGTTGGCGGGCCCCAGGGGAAGAGCCTTCTCTGTGGCGGCACCGGCTCTCTGGAACCAACTCCCCCCGGAGATTAGAACTGCCCCTACTCTTCCTGCCTTCCGTAAACTCCTTAAGACCCACCTTTGCCGTCAGGCATGGGAAAATTAAACATCTCCCCCTGGGCACGTTTAATTTATACATGGTATACTTGTGTGTGTGTCTGTTAGTATATGAGGTTTTTAAATCTTTAAATATTTTAATTAATTGGATTATTATGATTTGTTTCACTTGTTGTGAGCCGCCCCGAGTCTTCGGAGAGGGGCGGCATACAAATCCAAATAATAAATAAAATAAATAAATAAATAAACTGAGACACCTCCCCCAGGCTTTTATATTTTATGTTTGGTATGCATGTGTTGTGTTGTTTTAATTGTTGGGGTTTTATATATACTTTTTTTTAATATTAGATTTGTATCTATTATATTGTTTTTGTTATTGTTGTGAGCCGCCCCGAGTCTTCGGAGAGGGGCGGCATACAAATCTAATAAATTATTATTATTATTATTATTATTAATTATTATTATTAATTATTATTATTATTATTATTAACTTTAGCTAAATATCTTGGAAATACCTGCAATACTGCTAAGCCTATAGGTAAAAACTCCAATTATTTCTTGATATCAATTTGCCTTAATTTACTACATCTTTTATAAAGGCCACAAAATATTTCTGGTCTTTATGGCAAAGCAAGAACTGACTTTGACAAGGTCACAAAGTTATATTTTTTTGCTTTAGTGCTGGAATTTGTTTCATGTTCCATTTTTCCATAATAAATCAAACAAAAATGGACTTTTGATCTCATAACTAACTTGGAGGTAATTATGGAAATAATAGGACGTTAAAAAAATATCAGGAAGGCAAGATTGTTGAAAACATTAAAATCATTAAAATTTTGACAATTGAAAATTGTGTGTATGTTTTCTTTTTAATAACGGGTTTTTTAAGGCCTTTTAATTATTAGATTTGTTATATATTGTGTTATTATTGTTGTGACCCGCCCCAAGTCTACAGAGAGCGGCGGCATACAAATCTAATAAATTGAATTGAATTGAATTTTGGTGAGGAAACATTAAAACTTCTGTTTTTGAAATTCCACTCTAGGAAGATCCTAGGATAACTCCATAAACACATGGATGGAAGGAGCAAAATAAAAGCAGACAGACTCACATACATCAAGAGATGCTTAGAAATAGTACCATGGCAACCTAGAGTAGGGGGAACATTGCCATGGCAACAGAGAAGCAACTGCTATGGTGACATGTGACAGGCCATCTAAACTTTCATAAGAATGCATGGTGTAGTTCTTTCAAAGCTTCCCATAACTGCATTAACACATCAAACTTTACTCGGTTGCTGAATCGATCCAGTTACTAGCTTGGTAGCAGCTCTCAACACCAACAAATGAATTAACGAAGCTGCATTCACACAGGACAACAAGTTAGAAAAGTACAAACTGGAAGTGATTTTTAAAAAAAACAAAAAACCTCCATGTGTTGTGGGAATGCATTTCCAAGTCTTTTCATAGAACTAGAATGTTAGTTACATTTGGTGAAGTTATGTAATTCTTAATTTAATTGGATTGATTTTTTATTGCAACTTGCTGTTTTTTATATGTTGTAAGCTACCCCGAGTCTTCAGAGAGGGGCGGCATGGAAATCCAATCCATCCATCCATCCGTCCATCAATCAATCAATAAAAATAATAATAGAAATGGAAGGGACTTTGGAGGTCTTCTAGTCCAAACCCCTGCTTGGGCAGGAGATTTTACACTACTTCAGACAGATGGTTATCCAGCATCTTCTTTAAAACTTCCAGTGTCGGAGTGTTCACACCATCTTTCGGCTGTGGCATGGAGGGTGTTTGCCCAGGTTTGCCTGTTGCACCAGTTGCGGCCCTATTTGGACAGGGAGTCATTGCTCACAGTCGCTCATGCCCTCATCACCTCGAGGTTCGATTACT